>NC_056565.1:39330189-39330292 GCF_013358625.1 Macadamia integrifolia
GATGAGCACATTTCCTTTATTGAGTTCTCTAACAACAACAGTTATGAGGCCACCATCAGGATGTCCCCATTTGAGGCACAGTATGGCAAGAAATGCCAGACTC
>NC_056565.1:39330312-39558070 GCF_013358625.1 Macadamia integrifolia
GCGGTTCGACAAGAATGGAAAGCTTAGTCCAAGGTTTATGGGACCATATGATGTACTAGAGAGGATCAGACTGGTAGCCTACCAGATAGCCTTGCCACTACAGTTGGAAGAAACATATAATGTCTTCCATGTATCTATGTTGAGGAAGTACATTCCTGACCCGACTCACATCTTGACTTACATGCCCTGTGAGTAAGATGAGGACTTTTCCTATGTGGAGTATCCAAAGAAGATTGTTGATCGGAAGGATTATGTTCTTCGTAAATGCACCATTTTCTTCGTCAAGGTGAAATGGATGAACCACCCTGAACAGGAAGCATCCTGGGAGCGAGAAAATGAAATGATGAAGCAGTATCCGGGATTGTTTGATTTTCCAGGTATGTTCAATTTCGAGGACGAAATTCTTGTAAGGTGGGGGATGTTACACCCATGCCCTAATTCAGTCTAATTTGAAACTGTTGTGATAGGCCTCGAAATGAAGATCGAAAGTACGATCAGGTTTTGGCTCATGGTTGTACATTGTCGAAGGGGTAGAGATGACCCCACATGTTTGTGCATTGCGTTCCTATCTAACTGGAGGAGATTCATACCTTCTGATCCCAGACGATAAATGACCCAACTCCCCACACTTGATTTCCAGCATGTATCATAATTATCAAAAAGCCTTGGGTATGTCCAAGGGCAACCACCCGTGTGAGACTAACCCTGGGACAGTAAGCTATCAAGACAATAAGATAGCAAGCTGTCTTGACCACCGGAAGCAGCCTGGGCATGAATCTGGTGCCTATTTCCGGTGGGTCCATAGGCTGCTGTCGAGGTTTCAATGCCCGTGCGTCCTACCACTTGTATTTTAAATGCTTTTGGATGATCCCAAATCATCCTCCACACCTTTCTCTTGATGTGAACACCTTATGGACCTAAACGTGTGGGTCCTCATGCCCCGAAACTCATTTTAACCTGATTAGTTCAAAAGAGGCCCAAACTAAACAGACCCTTAGGCCCAACTTAAGTTATAAGTTGAGAAATGAGGATTCATTTCTTCATTTCACTTATGCCCAATATAGGTGAGGAGAGAAAGAGGAGAGGAAGGAAGAAGAAGAGGAAGGAGGGGATTGAAGGCCTACCTTGGTGCCGGCTGCCGCCTTGTTGCCAGAATCACTGTCGGAGGTAAGTGCAACCTCCCATACCACTCTCTCTCTTCATTTTGACCTAGAAAAAGCTAGGTATGGATGGGATATTTGTGTACACACCATGTTAGGGTTGTTAGATGGGTGTCCTACCCTCCCGGTGTTGTTGCTGAGCTTGAACCAAGCCCGGTGAGCTCTGGTAACATGTAATGCCAAAAGACCAATTAGGTTTTTGATCATTCGATCAACGTATCTCCCAAATAACTCAGTAGAAATAGAATTTTCTTAGCTTAGAATGATGCTAGGGACATCCCCTACAAACTCCATGGAATAAATCCTGACAATCGGGCCCGAGCTGGAAAGCCCCAAATTGTTGGACTACCCTGTACCTCCACTGGAAACAATCCACTGGATCCACTGAGTCTATTTTCGGTGGCATATTTCTGGTGGACTTGGAGCCTTATGTGCTCTCTGTCACCACCATTGGAAATAGGTATGATATTTCCGATGGAAATGCCTTGTTTCTGGTGGTTGTTTTCGGTGACAGTACTATCACTTAGGGACAGTGTTTGTACATTTTGGGGGGTGACCTGTGTAGCTCCCTCCTGATGTTTCCAATGTGTATTGATGTACAATTCCCTTATGTCTAGGATAGTGATGCGCACGTGCCCCAAAGCTAAAATCAAATTGATCGATCGGTGGCCATACTTGTAAAACAGGTGAGGGATGGACTGTGTTTTTTTTTATGTTTATTAATTATTTAATTCCTCACATGCTTAGAATTATATGTTTAATTGAAATTATCATTTTATGATCATGATATGAATTTTATGAAAATGTATGACAGGATCCGGTGTGGCCGAGGTGGTACCGGTACCATGATCTCCGTGTGTTTGGATGGGTGTGTGAATGAGACAGAATCCGGCGTGGCCGAGGTGGTACCGATGCCGTGATTGCCGTATGCATGTTTCATTCATGCATTGATTATGTGCATTAGAGTTAGTTGTAGTTGTGGGTTACACTTTGTGGCGAAGGTCTTGCTAGTATCATGTACCTCAGGACTACATTTGGAAATGGATATGCTTCATGGCCGAGGTCTTGCCAGTGTTGCGTAGTCCATACTCGACTGCTATTTGCATGCTAGATTAGGTAAACTATCACACCCCACCTCCACTCACCTGAAGACTGGTGACATGGACACACACACGGGTCCACAATCCATCCAGGATCCATGATGCAGTACTTTAAGTTCATAAGATTATGAAATGAATTCTAAAATCACATACTTATAATATAAAAAAAAATATATCAACTGGTGATTTCTATTGATATTTACCATATTTACACAAAAAGAATATTTTCACATCTTGCTCATAATTATAGTTATGCCCCCATAGGGCTACATCTGTTAAGTACAAAAAGAATAAAAAATAGAAGATGATACTCCCATCCTCAGTGTGCTCCAAATGCACAATCATCGCACACGCATCAGGTCACCTCCGTAGAGAGCCGGGACCTCGATCACATTTTCCAAAGGATTTCCTGAATCAACATCTAAAAAGAGGCAACAATGGGGGGTGAGCTTCCATGAAGCCCAGTGAGGGGTAACACACACAAGCAATTATAACAATCCAAGAAAATGCAATAGTATAAATATTCATGCCCGACCACATCAATATGAATGCAATTATATGAGTGCAATGACATGATCCATTTATTATCAAGAAATTCTAAGCAATAATTTCTAAGTCCAAAGGGGGTATAAGTGCCACTACACCGTACGTGTTATCCCCAGCTATGAATGTACGTTATCAATCCCCAGGGATACTAGCTAGTTGCGAGTCAAGAGCGTGTCAGTTCCGAAACCACATCATTACCTGGAAAACCCCTATTAATAACCCTCCTATAATACCACTACACAGAATCCAACATCGCATGTAGGGTATACCCATCATCGAATCAAACATCAAGTGAGGGTCTGTCACGACGCTGGAATCTTCGCACCTCAATCACCAGAAATGGTCCCCAACTACGAACTGTCGGACTAGAGGATTAGCCAATACGTAAACCCCTATTGGCAAGGGTTGTAGCACTAGGGTGGTTATCCTAGCCCAATGCATTCTAATATGCCACAACACAATTTAATCACACTCACAAACTCACACACACCCTGAGCATGCAGTGCCGCCGGCACCAACCAGTGGCCACCCTACACCCCAGTCACACACACACACACTCACCTTGAGCATGCAGTGCCGTCGGCACCAACCGTTGGCCACCCTGCACCCCCGTCACACACACACATGCACACATGCACAATCATAATCCACATTCTCATGCCACATCAACACTTTACATAAGGAATAATATAATAATATGCAAAATGATAAAATTCATCCACATATGCATTATGATGCAAGCATTCCATAAAAACACATAAAATCCCCTTACCTCGTGTTCTAGATGGTGGTAGATAGTTGATGGTTTCGTGTTGCATGCTCCCGTCACTTCTCAGTTCCACTCCTAGGATACATAATGTTTTTAGGTTATTCGGTTATTCAAAGAGGAGTGGGACACTAGGACTCGTGCCCCAATAAAAGGATAAAAACTTAGCTTTAAAATGGTTCACCGGTGGATGATTACCAGTGGATGGTCATCCGCCAGTGAGTTCACCGGTGGATAAATCTGAAAGGAATGTACATCTTGCAATATTTTCACCAATGGATGATCATCCGCCGATGAGTTCACCGGTGGACAAATCTGAAAGGAATGCAAATCCTGTAATATTTTCACCGGTGGATGGTCCCTGCCTTCACCGGCTGGCCGGTGACCATCAGCCGATGAAGTTAAAATCGGGGTTTTCTTACACATATCAGCCCTATTGGCCCTGTGGCCTCTGTGTATGGTGGTGGAAATGCATATTTTTTAGTGGGGTGTCATTTCCCAACTCCATTCCTCCCTTCTCCCTCTTTTGTCTAGTTTAAAAATTAGGTTTTGTGATTTTAGGGTTGGTTTTCATGTAGGGCATCCTCCACACTTCACTTAGCTTATATTTAATGAAATTAGTGAGTGGATCAACATAGGGTTTCAAGATACACCAAATTTCCTCAATACACAAGTCTAGGTTAAGCTAAATTGGGGAAGACTTAGGTTGAGCTCATGGAATGGTCATTAATGGCTCATGAAATCACTCTCACACATCATACATAGGTTTAATTTCATTTTCCCAACTTAAGATTAGGTTACGATGTTAAGTCATAGAGGATTTGCTCAAATTCCCAAATCCAAGAGTTTTGGGTAGGGGTTTCATTATGATTTGTCCTTAGACCCAAGGTTGAGTGAATAACCTTGCCAATGTAGGTCTCTTACTCTAATTTCCTCCTCCTATTATGTAGTCTTTATGGTTGGGTAAGTGGAATTTGGTTGGGTCTCCATTACTTCCAATAAAGAGTGAAATGGGAAGGAGAGAGAGAGAGAGAGAGAGATATTTATGTCGTGTGTTTGGAGAGATGAGCATATGGGCTTACCTCAAGAATGGAGCCCTAGCCTTCCTCCTTCCTTCCTTCCTTCCTTGCTCTCCTTCTCCTTCTTCTTCTTCTTCTTTCTCCCTTTCCTTCTTTCTATTTTGGTAGGAGAAGAAATGAATGGTAAGAGCCCTATTTATAGCCACTTAAGTCCCACTAAGGGTTGTTTGGGGAATTAATGGGTTTTTACCCAATACCAGGTTTGTCACACCCCGTTCACACAGAACCGAACCGGTGACAGGGTTAACTTCGGTTAACCCAAAACCTGCCAGGATCATCTGATACAGTATCCAACCACAGCATACACACAACTAAGAAAATGTTCAACAGTTCAGCGGAAGACTTAAATTACCTATAAATATCCCCATTATACTTGATACCCAAATTGTAGTACATAGTTAAGTACATATGGGCCCGCAGACATGATATTTACACAAAAAGAATACAATTTACATATCAAGTACACAAAAGGGATCATCAAAAGAATCAAAAAGTAACCCTGTATGGAGTCACTGCTGTGGTCCCACAGCACAACCCTCGCACGTGCAATCTGTGCCATGCTCATAGTCCTCAGGGACCCCCAATCCTCCTCGGGGAATTCCATTGTGGGGCCCGACCCTTGATCCTCAGGCTGGTGACCTACAAAATTGTCTAAAAGAGGTGCACACGTGGGATGAGCTCACTAGCTCAGTAAGTGAAAAGGAGGACCACACAACAGTCCACGCAACAATCACAACCATATGCACTATATGCTATGCAATTCATTTTTAATCACATCCACCTAAACAACATTATTAAGTCTTGGGTTTAGTGCTACTACAACCACAGTGCGCGTATACTCCGGGTACGAGCCGCAAACTCCATCCCGCGATACGCCTATAGGGCTATCAGAGAAGGCCTACTATGAGTACTCAGAAAAGTAAAGCATGCCAACCACCGGCTCTCAACATAAAAGTAAATGACAGAAAATAAAGGTGCTAACTCCAGTAATTTAAAAGCAGTACGATTGGCCCTCTTGAATATACCACTGGGGTTGCCGACTGTCCTAATGACCAGCCGGGCGTGTGTCTAACGGCCACAGTGACCCGACAACCGCGACCACTGCTTCCCCCCAAATGGTAACCCAACACCTCAACCCCTGTTGGGAAGGGTCGTAGCACGGGAAGATGATAATCCTACACCGCATGCTCCTATATGACATAGTATGATTACATAGTGCCTCCGCGTCCCATTCCACGGGCCACCAATGCACTCGTTTTCAAGCCGACTATGGTATCTAGTCTATTAAAGCATTATGCACAATGATGTCGACATTCATCACATAAGCACATCACCATTTGACATTGAGAAAATAAACACAACACGCATGGCATAAAAATACGAGGATGGCTAAGCTACATATAATTTGCATGATGACATGGCTAGTCTAGATACAATTTAATGAATGCCAAACAAGCCTTAAAATAAGGCCAAACGTCCTCTCCCCACTTACCTGTAGTGTACAAAGACTCATGCCCGGTACGGGTGAGATTCGGTGCGAGAAGCGTATGCTTTGGTGAACCTATCATAAGTGAATGGGGTTAGCATTTCACCACTTTGGGGTCAAAACTAATAAGATTTGATGAAAAAATCATGTTTAGAATCCTAAAAGAAAGTCGCACGTCTGTTTTGGGTCCATTCAGACGTAAAAATCACGATGGGAGCCTCTCGGGTGGGTCGGACAGCCCACCTGTCTTGACCCACCGGTCATGACCGGCGGGCAGGTCGGCCCACCTATCGGCCTGTCGGTAGGGGCCCACTGGTGGAGGCCGAGGGCCTGCTAGGACCGGCGGGCAGGTTGGCCCATCGGTCGGCCCACCGGTAGGGCCCGCCACTTGGCTCCGAGGCCCTGTCCTCTCAGGTGGGTGCCCTCAGGCGGGCCATTTGGCCCACCGGTCTTGGCGGAAAAATACCATTTTCCCCGAAACCTTCTCCAACATTTGGGGAATCAAATGGGGCTTTTCCAAACCCATTCTCCACACATTCAAGGTCTCATAAGATGATTCTAATCTAGATTTAGGTTAAACTTAAGGAATGGAAGCCATCTTACCTTCTTTGCTTAAGAACTCTTTCAAACCCCAAAATCACTTCAAATCACCAATGCTTCTCCAATCGTGTAAACACTTCTTCAAATCCTTCAAAATCAACACATAGACCATCTATTAAACCTTAGATTCATCATCTCAAGGGGGATTTACAAGACCTCAAGAAACTCTACCCAAATCAAGGGTTTTAATTGGTTTGGTGAAAGTTTAAGAACATAGCCTTTGCTCACCTCTAAAAGTAGATCTTGTGTTGGAGATCACTCTTCCGGCGTCAGAATGGGAAGATCAAACCTTGGCGCCACTTAAATCCATTTCTTCTTCCTCTTCCTTCCCCTTTCTTCTTCTTCGTTCTCTTTTCTCCCTTCTTTTCTCTCTCCTCTTAACTTTTCTCACCAACTATTCAGTGTAATAAATGAGATATGAAAAACATAATAATAGCTATTTATACTTCCTGAAAACCATTAGTAACACATGGGTGGGTCACTCAGGTGGGCAGATGTGCCCACCTGTGACCGCCCACCTGAGGGCCGAAAATTGGCCAACAAGTGGGATTTTGATGGAATTCGACTCTCGGCATGAATCTCACTCTCGGCATAAGGTCTATTATACGTATGTGCTTTAGGATACGGCTATATACTTGCTTCATCCGTACATGGCCTTATGATATGTGCATGTACACGGCTTGGGTACACCCGTCTCCTCTGGCACTGACTCGGACTTGTCCGGCCAATCGGTGTTCAAAGTTACCCTTGCCATCATAGTCCATAAGGAACCCCCCTTAACCCTCTCCGGTTCGGGTCTTGCATGGTTAAACCGGGTCAACCATGTAATTAGACCGGGTTTAAAAAGTAGGGTATCACAAGGTTATTCTGCTATTTGGCACTAACGGCCCACTTCGAGATGTCCCGCCACATTAATCAACTCCCTAACATATTGTTCCATCAATGTGGATGGGTTTGAGGTGCATGATCCTGAGGTCTCGGGTCCCACGGTGAGATAACCCAAAACTGGCCTGTGCACTCATTGTATGGTGTTCACTGGTGGATGCTCCATCCGTCGGTGACCATCAACCGATGAATGCTGAACTGGTCACTTTATATGGAGATCTCTCCTCAGTTTAAGTGGGGCCTTCTCTAGGGTTTCTAGTGTGTGTGAGGTTCAACTGACCTTTTCTTTTCAGGTCTAGAATCCCTTCCAATTACTTAAGCATGGGTAGCATGTGCAAGTGGGATCGCCCTTCCTTCCTCGGTAAAAGGCAGATGCAACCCAGTACTCACTAGCACTGGTGTCCTCCAGTGTCGTACCTGAACATTAAAATAGGAAGTTCTAGGGTTTGGGTATAACATAAACGGTCTCGGGTTACACTTTGTGGCCGAGGTCTCTCCGGCATCGTGTAATCCATATTAACTGTATCATTATGAAGGCATGTAGTATATATGTGGTTAGGTATCACTCCCTATGCTATGCACCCTTGCCAACAGGGGTTGAGGTGTTGGATAACCTATTGTGGTGTGTTCGATGAGCCTTCCCGAAGTGCCACTCCCGCGGTACTATGTGATTGTTACCGAAAGTGGGAACCTATCCGGCATGGCCGATGTGTTACCAGTGCCGTAACTGCTAGGAGGGAGTTATCAAGGGACCCATGGATGCATATGGGGATCGACAAGCTTTTAATCATGGCTAGGGTTTGTATTACTGCATAGTCGATGTTGTTTTTGAGACAAGGGATACAGCCTAATGCGTCGTAGTAGCATTTACCAGACTTAGTTTGTATTGTTAGGTGGATAATAACTAAGTGAACTGCATCACGAGCATCATGGACTATGTGTTTAATTTCCACAATCATGCATCATAAATATTACTGCTATTGACTTGCTTAGATGTGCTTGACCCCCCCTCACTGAGCGAGTTGGAAAGCTCACCCACTTATACACCCCTTTTTAGATGATGCAGGTACTGTGGTGCCAATGGTGGGTGATCCAGTATATTCTAGGTCGGAGTATGGTGTGAGTGACTGGTGGATACTAGAAGCAGAGGAGCACAATCAGGACTATGCTTGCGATCACTGTGCTTACTCCGTATCGTGAGATTGTACATCATCTTTTGATACTTTTGGATATAGTTGTGGATTGTATATTTTCTTGAGATTATATTATATGTCATGGACGAATGTAACATAATAACTCAGTTATTGCTATTATATTACCATTAGATGTTTCCCTATTTTATTTATAATTCTGCTACTATACTCTGATTCCGCTGCTTATGTTGGTTTATGTTGTGAGATTATGAAAATGTTAAGGTACTGCTATCAGAGATCCTGGTAGGTTTGTAAGATAGGTATATGTTTTATTCACACCGCCAGTATTCCTAATGGTAATTTGGGTCTGTCGGGAGTGGCGTGTGACAAGGAGGCTGTGGCCATCCCCTGCAGCTATTGATGGTGGTGCAGCTCCTGTTGCTGCATACACCCACATGCTGTTGTGATGCAACCACAACCTAGGAGCTAGAACCTAAAGCTGCACAGTTGCAAAAGGGAGATACCAGCACACTGGGAAGGTAAAATACACTAACCCAAGTTTGTGAATTGAGCTAGGGTAGGAATCGGCCAAGGCTAGGGTTAGTCTGAAAAGGAAATTTCGGTGAGGGAAATTGTCTGTGGGAACCCAGAATAGTCTCCCATAGCAAAAGCCCCAACTTCTGGACCCCAATTGGAACCCAATGGACTGAATGGTTATCTTAGAAACACTAAACCATAGGGCTTTCTTCAATCAAGTGAAATTAATGGTGATTGAAGATGGGATTGATCCCGGTATGATTCCAATTGTACCCAGGGACAAGCAGAAAATTTAGTTGACCCTCCCAGAGAGCAAGCTTGGTAAATTGAGACCCAAAAGTGACCTAAGAGAGTGCTTAGAGACCCAAATTGAATTGGGAAATTAGTTTCTAAGGTGTAGAAGTTTAAAATGAAGAGAGTGCACTATGATTTAGGTGTTGGAACTACCTAGCACAACTCTGCCAAGAAGAGGCAAGGTTGTTGGGCTGTGAAAGCCTATTTTGCCAAGCTAACTGGCTAGCTAGTTAGGGCCTGATAGAATAGGGCTGCTAGGGATATTTTGATGCAAATGGCTTATGGCCTATATGTGTTTGTGTCCAGACCTGCCCCGTAAGGGTTATACAATGTAAAGATAGGATTTATGGCCTTAAGTAGGGGAAGAAAATGTTATGCAAGATATGGGGTTATGAAAATGATAATAATGTCCCTACCTATGCTTGCAGCTGTATTTAATTACTTGAGCCAATGGTAGTACCCACATGCTCGGTATGGTAAATACAAGTTAATTACCTATGGATCCAATCCAGTATACCAAGAATGTGCTCAGTGACTATGTGAGTTGGATAAATGACATATACAGACACCCCAGAGTTGGATTGTAATGTTATTTTAGTCAACTAGGATGGAATACTGAACTGATGTGATCGGGAATTTATCAAAAGGACACTAGATTCAGGAAATTAGGTGAGTGGATGTTTGATTTATTTTACAGAGTGTTTCTTGTATGTTTTGGTTTTTCTTGCACATGGGGATGTGTTGAAATTCTATGTTATGGATTTATTTTATATAAAATTATATAATTTCAAATGATGCATGCTTTACCGACTTGGATGTGATCAAGATTTGTGGATGACTATTGTGACAGTGGATGGTAGTAGATGTAATATTGATGGTCTATGGCACTTCATGGCCGAGGTTCTATCCAATTCCAAAGGCTCAGAGGTCAATTTTACATCTATGGCCATAGTTAGATGTGATAGAATGTTATGATTATGTTGGATGCATGTAGATGCATATGGTTAGGCTCACATCCCGAATGCTATAACCTCTTGCCAATAGGGGGTGAGATATTGGCTAATCCCATTCGGTGGTAGGTCGTGGAAGATTACTACGCCTAGATACAACATACTGTATCTTGAGAGGGCATGGTATGGTATGAAGTATTGTATGCATGGCTATCGAACACATGGGGGACCAAGGCTCTGACCGGGACTAGCTAACTCCTGAGGTTGTATTCTTGAGTCCCAATGTATAGGGTAGGGAATGCCACCTACGTTGCTTGTAGCACTTATAGCCATAAATATGAAACTTAGTAATTAGAATGGAAATTTATAGATTAATAAATAAATCATCTGGAAATTGCATATGGAGTATGACATTGTGAGCTTGTGTTGACATTCATGATTTGTATATGCTTGCATGCTCACCCCTCACTGAGGTGTGTAGCCCACCCCAGTTGGTATCTTCTTTTTAAATATTAGAACTAGAGCTTTGGCAAGGCAAAGACAGTTCAGACATGTAGGTGTAATAGATGGACACTTGTCGAGACAGATGATAAAAGTAATATTGTACGAGATGTATTATTGCAAAATTGTTTTGTAAATAGTCATATTACTTGTGAATGGATTAATGGATATGTAATTATAATATTTGATATCATAGTAGTCTGGTCACCACACTTACTTATGTTTTATGGATCTTATATGTGTACTCTGATTTAGTAGTTGACTCGTAAGGTGGATTTTGGTTACTGTACTGCATCTGTGATCCTGGGTATAGTCAGGCTGACTGGGTTGAGAATCCAGTGCCCTATACCTTAGCCGTATTTGGGGTAGGGTGTGACACATATGGTTGCGTATATCTTATTATATTAAATTCTATTGTACATATGAAATGTAGACTACTACGTGTGTGGGCAGTGTGTGTGTGTGTGTGCATGATATATGGACAGTGTGTGTGCAGACAATGTGTGTGTGGTATAGATAGTGTGTGTTTATGGTTTTGGGTGCAGTGTGGTCGAGGTAGTTTTCGATACTGCATTCCCAATCATGATCACCTTGTTATTGTGATGTGATATATTTCATGTTAGCTTGCATTAGGCTAGGCTAACAACCTGAGTACACCTCTTGCCAGTAGGCTATGAGGTAATGGTTAATCCCACCTATGGTAGGTCCTACAATCCAATTTTGAAAACCACATCTGCAATATGAGGTGATTGTTGCCGAAGGCGAACATGCCCGACGTGGCTGATGGTGATTTTGTTGTTGTGGTAATTATGGGTTATTAATTAGATGTTTGCGGGGTGAGTGATGTGTTCTCGGGGACCTGTAGGCTCCTAACTTGTAACTAGCACATATTGTTGGGTGACTGATGGGTTTTTCAAGATTAGGGATATCCCCTATGTTGTAGTATTACTAAGACCCGATCTGGACTTAGTTTAATGTTAGGTTTGTGTGATGATAATGTTACATTCCAACCATGACCACATTACTATTATGATGTGATGTACTTATATACTATATTTCATTGGGCTAGGCTAACAGACCCGAGTGCTACAACCCCTTGACAATAGGGGAAAGATATTGGCTAATCCCACCTATAGTAGGTCCGATGATCCAATTCCAGAATACCACATCTGTGGTACGAGGTTGATCATTGTAGAGACGAATATTCCTGGCGTTGGTCGATGGTGATTCTAGTGTCATGGCAACTAGGGGTTAGCAGTTGGGGTTTACGGTGTGATTTATGAGTTTTTCAGGTCCTGCAGGCTCCTGATTCGTAACTAACATATATCGCTTGGTGACCGATGGGTTTTTCGGGACCAGGGATATCCCTTATGTTGCACTATAACTAAATCCCCATTTGGACTAGGTTTGATGTTGGGTTTGTGTGATTATAATCCTGCTTATAATTGTAGTCATTTAATATTGTTGATCATTATTGTTGCATCTATATTTGATTGTGTTTGGTTGTTAATTGGGATTTGTTGAACCTCACCTCATTTTATATGTGTTTTTAGATGGTGATCCAGGTAGTCCTTCAGATGCTATTGTGGAGGCACCAGCTTTATATGGTGATGAGCTATGGGCTGAAGGGTTAGTGGAACACGAACCAGGTTGCATTTGTGAGGGTTGTGCCTATTGGGCACCTTGCGGATGATAAGATTCATCCTTACCTTTTGATCCTTTTGTGTATATACAACTTATGATATAATAATCTGATATGTAAGGTATGTTGGCAAGTTAAACATTCCTTTTGTATAAATATGCTAAGTAGAAGTTCACCAATTGTATAATCTTACTATCTATTAAATACTTATGGATTTTAGTTTCATTTCATAATTTGTGATCTTAACATATTGCATCAGAGATCCTGGTTAGATTGTTGGATATGAGATTGTGTCCAATTCACCAACCTTCAAGTAAGTGAAGGTGGGATGTGAGAGAGAGAGAGCACAAACAATAGTGGTGATGTTGTGCCATTAAAGCCCATAACGAGAGATGAAGGAGAAAATCAATAGACAATTTAGATTAACTTCATGCCACATATATGGCTATAATTAAAGGACGTGAGAATAAGTTGGAAGTGCATTTGTACTACCTCCACCCACCCTTTAATTTATTTATGGGAGAAAGTACAATGTGGGCCTGGTGTTGCCTACACCAGCACATGGAGCTAATAGGAGGGCATGCAGGAGAATATTCAGCACATGGTGTGGGTTTAGCGCATTCTTTTTGTGCCTGCTTGTACTTGAGCATAGGCAACACCAGACCGATAGGGTTCCTTGGCCCTTTTTTTGCTAAAAGTCAGTGAAGTATATATTAAAGCTCAAATAAAAAGATGTACTAAGATTACATTTGGGCATACCCAAATGGAAAATACAAAATAATACAATGAGGCAAAAACTAATGATCATAGAACTCCAACTTTGGCATGGCCGTCAACAGATAACTACGACCACAAGGTTCATTTAAAAGGGCCACCTTCGGCATTGCCATCAGCAACACCTTTTAAACAAATTCAAACAAGATAAGGCACTCAATAAGATTCTAAAGTCCATCAATCCGATCAGTAACAAAGTCTGTCTAGGTTATCCCAAGTTACATTATGAGACATAACTTGGGTAATATGTCCAATAAGTTTACCATTGAGAAATACCACTTTTCTTTGCAATAGATTCTACAATCACATGCTTTCCCTATAGTAGTATATAATACTCCAAGTAGTAGAACTAAGAAATGACTGATAATATATCCATTGTTTTTGAAATCTCCAAGGAACAATACCTTTCTCAATATCACTAAGCACTATACTCGATTCACTTTCAAACCAAATGACCTTGAGGTTCTTCACCTTTGCATGTTCTAAACCAATAAAAGGGATGAACATTCTGCAAAGTTGTTCGTTTGAACACTTTAAATCCAAGAGAAACACCCAATCGGGTTGCCAGATGCGTTCCTGAGGGTACTTGTTGCACTAGTAGGACTTGGATTGCCTAAAGAGCCCCATCAATCTTGATCTTATTAGTAGCACTTGCTGTTTTGCTCCAAAAGACTCCATGCCGACTAGGATACTTAGTAGGCTTGAACCGAGTTTAAATTGTCTTAGTAAAATAAGGTCAACTATGGTTTGGTAGGTGGTATTCGTGAAAGCAATTCGGGTAGTCCTACCGGTAGGATCAACCATTGACAAACAACTAATGGGAGGGTATCTATCATTACCTGAAACTCCATAAGTGTAGAGCCTCCACGCGATCTTAGGTCTTTCGTAGTGAGTCATTCCCACAGGTACAACTATGCATTCTTTTGGATCCAAGCTCCTCCCCAATTGTCAGGATTTTCACAAAACCATGATCACTGCACTCAATCACTCAAAGAGAATGAGAGAGAGAGAGAGAGAGAGCGAAGAACACTATTTCTAGAGCAGTAAGAGAACAATGATAACCATTCTCTTGTGTATTACCAAAATTAGAAAATCCCTATTAAGTAGAGTTTAGGGCAACCCAATTTTGTTATAGAGGTTTCCTAATTAAAGTCAATTGCTCACCAACAAATCTAATCATAATAGATAAGATCTAAAATTATTAGGAAATAAATATTTAAAAATTCTTTTCCTAACAATCTCCTCCATCCTAATATGAAATCCCATCTCATATGAGGATCCAAAATCTTAGATCACGAAAAAGAATTCAAGACCTTTAGAAATGTTGTACATTTGGGTTGAACTTATAAAAAAGGGGTAGGATTGCATTAGGATTCCACCTAGCATGCAATGCGTCTTAACTATACTGCATTCATAATACAAGGTTAACCAACACATATGTTGTCAAGTAGATGTAACAATCGATACCTAATTTTAACAAATTGTTATGTAGCAGTCCCTCCATAAAACAATATCACATTATAGATTATAGGGCATATGTATACTGTCATTTCCCCAATCTACACAAAATGATTTTCCAGAGATTCTGTAACTGCAATTGGACTAAAGAAAATATTTTTCAAAATTACTTACAAAATAAATATTAATTTTGAAACATTTTGAAACAAAATGATTTTTCAGTCCCGTCCCTAGTCGTGAACGATTTTAGGTTTAAACCAAAGGACTTACCAAGGCCCGTTATAATTATGAAAAATTTATATAATTTCCATACAAATATGGTAACGACGATGGAAATGTTTCCAATAGGCTGTCACACCCTGCCTCAAATTAGGCCAAGGTATATGGCACTGAACATCTACATCCAATCAGTCTAATCCTCCAAGATCACAAATGTAGTACCTTAATTTCACAAATGGCACCAGAATCAAAACTAAGATTAGAGACTGGGGATGTACTAAAATTATAATTTACATTATACCTTACTCATGTCTGAATACAACCACTTGTTACATTATTACTTACTACACATTTTATAAATATTTACATCAAAAGGAATAACTGAAGTGGCAGAATGAAGTCCATCAGCAAATTGGTGTCTCGTAGACACAAGCCTTACAATCGCTCCTGAAATCCAATCCTGCCTTAGCACTGGTTCCACCATCTAAAATAGTAATCAACAAGGGGTCAGCTTCACAAGCCCAGTGAGGAGTGTGCATGCAAGCACACACAAAAAAATGATGCAATGCAAGTTTCGTACAAACATATGATGCATTTGAATCCATTTATTATATTACTTTCCTATTTCCATTACAATGTCCATCATCGGGTATAGGTGCTCTGCAACATAGGTGGTATCCCCTCCCTAGTACATCGGGTTACAGGGATTTAAGCTCACTGTAAGCGGAAGTCTGTAGGTCCTAGAATTCTATGCATCGATCACCTCGTAAACCTCCAAAGGTAACCCCAATAGCCATGGTCCCTGAATCCTACACATCGGTCACCCATGCTATGGACATCCATGGTCCCGGAGGGTGCTACATCCCCCTCTGAGTGCAGTACGTTGTACTACGAATATGGTATTCTCAATAACATACCACCCCTTAGGATAAACCAGTACCTAACCCCTACTGGCAAGGGGTGTAGCACTAGGGTCTGTGAATCCTTACTATATGCAATCTATATGCATCAATGGGCAATCCATAGCATCCAATCATACATCGGTGGCTATCACTGTAATACTGACCTTTGAGCCCATGGTACGGATCTCCCCCTCAGCCACACCATGCCTTAGACCATTGATGTTACAATCAATGC
Source organism: Macadamia integrifolia (assembly GCF_013358625.1). NCBI lineage: Eukaryota > Viridiplantae > Streptophyta > Magnoliopsida > Proteales > Proteaceae > Macadamia > Macadamia integrifolia. The sequence goes on from NC_056565.1 coordinate 39,346,580, forward strand.
CACTCATCTATATTACTACACATCCACAAAACCTCGATCACATCAATTTCGATAAAACCATGCCACATGTGCAATATATATAAGTTTATATAAAGTAAATCGAAAATAAGGATTCAACCACATTACACATGAGCACACAAAATTAAAATTATAGAAAACTCTGTAAAATAATTCAAACACCCACTCACCTTAAAACCTAAATCACAATGTACAATAGGATCCCTGGCATTCAACTTCGTATTCTCACCCAACTATTTAGGTTCCTAACCAAAGGTGTATCATTTTGTCAAACCTTCATAATATATAATATGACTAAATACTGGTTCACTGCTTAACCCAAAAAGGCTCCCAACAACCCTTGTACTAATCGGAAATGTCCCAAAACTACCCCTACCTATAGGGTTAAATCCAGGTAAAAGGTAAGAAACATAACCCACAAGGGACAGGGTATTAACTAGCAAAAACAGAGGTTGATTAGGCTTAAAAACACCCAAACAGAAGGTTCAAACCAGCTGACCGCTTGTCCAACCGGCAAGTTCATTTCTGCAGGAATTTCTGCAACCCTTTAGGTGCCCGACTGGTCCTCATGGCTTGGGCTGCATATGGCAGAGGGCCAGTCCCATGGCAGCATGGGAAGGGTATCCTAATGCCTCTAAGTTCATTATACTGTCTCTAGAACCCTCAATTACAATAATAAAATTGTATAACAACATATACTACCCAATTCCTAAACAAATTTCAGAATTAGATTTGAATTGGGTAAACTGAAGGGCTGCATCCATTTTCCCAAAAATTAAACACTCAATTAGGGTCGAGTTTCTAGGTATACAGTAATTGTACTTGAATTCCAACCCCAATCAAGCTTAACAATAGGTTTTAGGGAAGAATTCAGACCAATAATTCCCAATTCTCAAAGCTGAAAATTATAAAATTCTGTTCATACATTTTCTGCAGAATTTTTACCATATAATACCTCAATTCAGTCCCTGTTTTAATGAATTCTGTATAAATACTGAAAGCCCCTTTGTTTTAAGGTTTGCAGGGATGGATTTAATTCTAACTAAATCCCTAAACTCCTACAAAACTTGGGTATTCAGCCACAGGTACTGAATTCAGTCTATATGGAATTGAATTGCAGTCCCTTGCTAATACTTGTAAGCCTAACTACCTACTACTACTAACCTAATTAAATTTATCAAAGTAATAGGGCAGCAGCCTTACCTGAGTGCAGGCAGCCCCCAATTCAGTCCTCCCTTCTTTCTTCTCCTTCTTCTTCTATTCTTCCCTCTTCTTTCTTCTCCTCTGTTGTTCCACCGAACTATACAGTAAGAAATGAGGTGAAACAACAGCTGATTTCTTGTTTTATAACTCAGCCAAAGGGTCCTTAGGGCCCATTTGGCTGAAGACCCAAATTCATAAAAGTAATTATTAAAACTAGTTAAAGATAGAAAACTGTTTAAAATTTAATCCCCATTGATGGATCCCACCAAATATTGACCTATTAGGTTGGATTCGGTCAACATTAGGACCTCTACAAAAGGTATAAATGTGTGGGTCAGGGGTGTAGGGATGTGGGCCCTACATAGGAAAATCCTGAGCAGTTGGCCGGTTTGACCATTTCTAGTTTCATCAACTGTCCTAACTCCTGGGTTCTTGAGTCCACCCAATGTGGGACTGGTCTCACCCCTTTTCTGACCATTCTATACCCCTTACTTGGCATGTGGTTCTGCCAAAATGCTCTCTCTTACTACTGGACAAGTGAATCCACCACACGGTAGCCTACTTCTTTTGTCAGCTAGATCCTGGCACTGAGCTCAGTTACTTCAAGTTTCAGGGTGTTACATTGACTCCCATTTATACATCAAAGCCATCAAGTTGTATGACATGTTCTCAACATGTACACATCCTACATCAATTCCATAGTAAAGAGATTTGAGAGATTAATCCTTAGAGCTAATTTCATCAGCTGCTTGCACTAATCTTTCCACCAGATGCAACTTGAAGTCCCTATTCAAGTGTAAAACTTTCTCATTATCACATATCTAGATAATCAGTAGTTTCACAAATGTAGAATATTGTATTGTTCAGTTAAGAAATTTTCTCAACGAAACAACTTGGCTAATATCTAATAGCCATATATTGCACTACTATAATGAATTCAAAATAAAATATTGTTTGGAACTGGCCAAAACATACCACCATCACTTAAATTCAAAACCCTGAATATTTTTCAAGTAATCATGTATTACTTATATTGACAAGTAGAAACATTACAAACTTAGGTCCATTTCTCAGTAATTCTCAACTATTTGAGCTTAATAGTAATTCATCTTCTTTATCCTGAAAATTTTTGTACTCTCACATCCAAAAACTGATCAAAACAAACAATTTGAAATTTGATCAAAGGCGGATGTTTTGAATAATATAAATTCTCAATAGATCTCAATGGCTTGCATACTTGGCTTTTCTACACTTAGAAAGGTAAAAACATTTGGCTATTTTATGTTAATACCTTCTCAAGATATTGATTGTCGAATCTGTGACTATCATAGTATGCATCCATCAATAATAAAATCCTGAGGGGATAGCATTTTTGAACGATCATACTTTGAATTTTTTCTTTCTTTCAACATTTTTTTTCATCTTTATACATATCGATTCACTTATATTTATGGGCATATGCCTTATAATGTGTCCATAAAAATTCACACTTGGTAAAAATGTAAAGAGTAATTCTAAAGCGTTAATTCTTCTATTATTCCCTGTCTACATCCTATACAGTCTCAACAAAACCATTAGATTTTGAAAAATTAAACTAATTTGTAGAACTTTTCTACCTTTTCATCCTCCTCCAAAAGGAAGTTATAGATAATGAAAATTTTAATCATCCTCGTACGACATTAAGACATTAAGAATGTTGCACAAAATATAAGAATTACAAATATTGATTTAGAAAGTACACATAGAACTATTCTGTCACCAGAATTATGTAAGGATGTGATATAATCCTTTTAAAAAAAATTCAACCAAATAGGATCAGGAAATCTTGACATCGTCGTAAATTGTATACCATTTTATCTATCAATTGCCTTCGCATGTAAGTTATACGGTAGATATACCTTAACAAATTGTAGAATGGGTTCTTGCCTGCACCATTATTCAAAAGGCTCGTTAGGAACAAATTAGATGGATATTTTTTCGGAATGAATACTACTATTTTAAAAGTATAATTCAATAAAACAACTATCGTACCTTGTCTTACAATATCTGATTTGGTCTTTTACCACATCCAATATGATGTCTCAGAGTATCTCAACAATAGATCTTATATTGTATTAAGTAATCCAAAGAATATCCAATAAATACTCCCACTTGATATAATTAAGAGTTTAACACTCATACCCTTATCGGGTTAGAGTATTTACTAGATCTCTTACATCAGTATGAATAATCTCTAAAGCACAAATAGCTCTATATCCATTTTGAAAAAGACTTCTTGATCATATTATTTTCCTAAATAAAACTTTATAAGTTGAAATAAGATTTCTCTTTAGACAATCTAGAGGTTTATACTTTTTCAACTTACAAGTTATGGACTCTATACAACTTTACGACAAGTGTCAAAAGCATGTGATGTCAACTAGAGCACACAAATAAAATTTTTCATTACCATCATCATGGTAACAACTCTAGTCGTAGTTAAAAGATGATTTTAACTTCCATTAAACATCATTGTCATATTTAAAACATACAATTATTTTGTAAACATGCATAATGGAACCAAAGTCCATGCATATCATGTGGTGTTTAGTCATATCAACATACTATATTCAAACAAAACAAGTGTTTCATGAAAACTTTCATCCAACTACTTACATAAAGCGGTTAGGTAAAGTTGATGATTCCTTGTATCATTCTTTCCCTTGGTACTTAAATCCATTGGTCCAATCCATGCATTCTTTTTTCTTGTTTTAACCATTAGGTACTAAACATGAGAAAAAAAAACTACAGACGCTATTACTATCGCCCTAATTTTCTCAAAAACCAATTTCTATTAATTACTTTAGATGTAGTCAGTGGCATGTTTAATTAATATAAGCATCTATGACTGACTTAATGGATTCCAATCCCATAAATTGACCTATCATTATCATGACATGATTAAGAATTGGAGAACTTGAAGTCATCTTGGGTAATATGATAGACCTTAGTAGACGATCAATGAGTATTATTAGTTTACTCATTAAACATCTTCTTTAGTGTCCTCATCATGTCTATAACCTTAACATATTTTAAATGGCATCATAGAGTCAACTAAGAAAAGCGTATTATCTTTCAGGATAAACTAATTTGCTCAAATATAAGCATAAACAAATAGTCTTGTTTAATCCAAACAATTTAGATCAGATAAGGGGTCAATATTAAAATAATTAGTAGAGTAGTGATGATAAAATGAGCAATGAGGTAGAATTAATTCATAGATAGAAACCAATGAATATGAGTGGGCGAAGCTTAATCAATGATTTCAAACACTTTAAGCTTCCCTCGAAGCTTTAGGGTGTAAATTGGAACAATTCAACCCTTACATTCACAACTAGCCTATCGGGGTTCATTATGCACGTGTTGGTTGATTGAATTGATTCTATCTGTCACAAATATTTTCAATAATTTTGTCAACTGAGTATCATGCCCATTCCTATTGGCTGACACATACTCGGGTTAAGTGTATACCCATTATCTCAGAGTGAATTATAGCATCGTGGGCTAATGTCTACTATCATAATACACCTCCCATGGACCATATCCTCTACTTATCACATAGGAGATGAGCATAGACTGTCTCATTAATGAATCATAAGCATTATCCTATCAACATCTGCAAAAATAGGAACGGGAGGTCATGGGAATCTCACCCATTAGGGTTTTCCATATCACACTTGGATTGTAAAAAAAGGGACATAGGAATGCATATACATAGATAATCGCATTATATGCATTTAAATTTCAAAAACAAAATTCACAAAGTTGTGAAAAGTCAAAATACCAAGAGATGGCTTTGATGCAAGGCACGCAACCTTGTAGTGTTGCAGCTGCATGACCATTATGATGGCATATAGAGAACCTCTTTTAGATACCTAATTTTGTTACCCCCCGACGATGATGACAGTAAGAAGAATTACACACTGAATGTTATATACTTGGAGAAATTTTGAACTAAGGGTAAAAAATGACCATTTTGCCCCTATGCACTTTTAATGGAAAATATCTTCAAAATTGAATGTCGATGCTGTTGATTAGCGTGGTTTGTTTCCTTGAGTTGGACACTACACTTTGGTGTGGGAACAATGCAAATCGGCCCTCAATTCCCCTTTTTATTACATGATTCAGATCTCCACTTTACATGTATTTTTACAAAGGTTCTCAGTCGAGACTGCATTCGTGTCTTATATCATTGGATAGTTCTCGGCACGAGCTTTCCAATGACATATTAAGCATCAAATTCCGACTAACGGTCTGAAAGATATGACCCCCTAAAGTTGACTCCAAAATTCAATAGTAGATTCCATTTCGCGCAACCAAGGAGTACCATGTGGTGCCCAACATCCTTTGTCCAAAAACAACTCTTTTTTTTCACAAACATCTCTCTTTTTTAGTCCCACATTGGAAACCAAAGAGAGGTCTCCCCCATTCCCTTAGCTATAAATATAACCCTTCCCTTCTTCTAAAAGGGAGGAGAAAAATTTTGGAGAAGGAATGGCCCCATTAAGGTTTTGACTAATTCCCTCTCCCTAAACAAAAATCACTCCAAGTATAAAAATTATAGTGTGTAATTTTCCTTGAGCCGGGATATTTTGTCCAGTTTGATTTGATTTGAGGCTTAAAGCACAAGGGTTATCTCCCATTGTTTCTTGATTAAAACCGGATATAGGTAATTTTTCCTCCTTATCTTTAATTATGTAAATAATAGAATAATTTCCTAATTAAATAAATTGCATGCTAGATTATTCTTTTAGTTAATTTGGTCTAGGTTTGTCAGTTAATATTTGGTTTAGGGGATTCAATTTAATTTGGTTCATCTTGGTTCAATTAGGTTTAATAATTAGATCTATTTTGTTTTAAATTGGTTTAATATGGTTTAATTAGATTAATTAGGTTTAATTGTTTCTTTTTTTATTTAACGTGTTTAATTAAGTAGATTTGATTTAGTTTATTTTTTTGTTAATTGCTTTTGTTCTTTAGATCAAGGCCCTTAGATTAGGATCCAAGAACCCTAATCCTTTCTCCCCCTTCTCTATCTCTTCTTCTTTTCTTCTCCCAACCACCCGCGGCTTTGTTTCCTTTTCACCAAACCTGCAATTTATCCCTTCTTTTTTACTTTAGTAACCGAACCTCCTTTCTCTAGTCTTCTCCTTCTCTTCTTCCCTCAAAACCTGCACACCGCCATCTCCTCTCTTTCGTTTTCTCCATCCTTCCCTTCTCCTCCTGCATTTCCAGCCATTGAAACCATCTTCAACCTCCCTCACCTTCTTCTCCAACCATTTCTCTTGCCATGGCCAAACCGTTTCCATCTTCTCATCTCTTCCCAAACTTTCTTCCTGCATTGCTGAATCCTAAGACCTGCATCTACCTTATTTCCTCTTTTCCTTCTTTGCAGCAATCGGACTTGCGCTCGATTGTTTAGTGGAGGTATTCACTGTGATGAACAGTCCCAAATACTTCTTTCCATGGCAGAATAGATCACAGCAAGAAACTTTGGGTTTGGGGCTTGTTATTTCATGTGAGGAGATTTCTTACCAATGCTCATGTAGTATCCAATTCAAACTTTTGCACTCCTCTATTTCAGCCGATACCATTTTCTTCTTCCCATCTTCTCCTTCTTTTCTTTTCCTTGTTAGTGAACCCCAAAACCTGCAGCAACCGAACTCATCCTCCCCCTCCTTTCTCCATAACTGAAATCATCTCCTACTTCTTCCTACCTACCCTTCTCCGTAACCAAAATCTGAACCACTCCACCTCCCATCTTCTTCCCTTTTCCAAAATCCATCTCCAGCCCATGTCATCTTCTCTTCTTCTTCCTATTTCATTTTCTTGCCTTTTGTTATTTCTTTAATTTTCTGATTAGACAGTCCATATTTGTAATACCCCCAACCTTGTTATTTCATTTTTGTTTTCTACGTGGCATCTTCCCCTCTCCTTTTGTTCTTTATTTTTATTTTATTCAATTTGGTTTGATTTCAGGTCTGTAATATATCCAATCCTAAACTTAGGGTTAGGATTCCCCTAATTTTAGACTTTAAAATCAAATGACGTTCTTTTATTTCCCTCTTAATAATGTATGGGACGTAGTCTAAGACGTAAGTTAGCAAGGGCGTTGTTGGCCCCTCAAACCGGCCCGTAGCATTAGGTGAGTATTAGGGATTCGGGTTTTCCTACTATTTCCTATCTTTTGGGCTCCAACCCTCACTCGTATTAGTGTAATACTAATTTAGATTAACTAAAGTAATGTAGTTAACCTAATTAGTCATTTCAATTGTTGTTTATTTAAATGTGTTTAGTTTATTTAGCTTTTTAAATCAATGTATTTGATTTCTTCATTCAGTTCAATTTATTAAATTTGTGTAATTATGAATCTTTTTCCCTCTAGAGGTTTGTTTATTTTAATCAATCAACTAATTAGTTATTTAATGTAGGATAATTAATTAGATTAATTGGTTAAGACATTTCACCTCATTAGTCTAAATAGGATTTTGCAATATCTTTGAATACATTCTTTAGGTTAGAATGCTTGTAACTAGCTAATTAAGACATCACATCACCTCCATTTAAACATTAAGTTTAGCATAATTTTTATAAACTAGATTAATTAGGTTATTGAAATGCACTCATTTAATGTAAGTAATTCATTTCCCTTTTTTTCTGGATTAATTATATCTTAATTAATTTAAAATGCTTTTACCAACTAGTTCAATTTAGAATTTCATAAATTTATTAATCATCCATCTAGGTTAGGCCCAATTAATTTAGTTTAATTTAGAGTTTAATAAGTTGCTTAACTAATCCTAGGTCTAGGCTTATTTAATTAGCTTAATCTAAGATTCATAACACATTAGTTAAATCATTTCGGGTTTTTAATATGGGAAATTATTAATGTAACAAGGGTCTGTTGTTTATCCAAACGTAACAAGATAGTGATTATCCTATTAGAACTATAGTAGGGATGCAATTGGAAATAAATTATGAGGACATTTAAGTAAAAGCATATTCCCTAATGGTAATAAGAAAAAATTCATTAAATGTAAAAACTTCAATTAGTTTTCTTAGCAAAGGATTAAATCGTAATTGAGCACAACCCATCTTCCCAAACATTTCTTTGTTTCCTAGAATGAACTAACCCATTCCCTCTCTTGTTTTCGGCAGAGATAATGGTCCTTATCAAATGGGTTTGAAGCCAAAAAATTGAGACCTACATATCCAGAAAAGAAATTGGATTTGCAGTTCTCTTAGATGAGAAGAAGTGAATTGTGCACGAAATGACTCTCTAAGGTTTATGTTCTTGGTAAGAAATGGTTTTTTTTTTGCTCAATACTTAGACTTGCAGTCTTCATCAATGTGACAGAGAGAACCAACTAACTCAAACAACTTTTCTCATAAAGTGGATTTCTGTCCAAGACAATCCTTTCCCTTCCTCAATTTGTACTGAAAAAATTTTGAACCCGCATTTCCTTTTTTTTGTTGTTGTTTTGGTGATTGTTCTCTATAGCTAAACCACCATTTCTTCTTCCAAATGAGGCTCCTTCACTTCCGGGGAAACCAAAACAGGTTCAACAATCTCTTGGGGTTTCAGAGCATCTTTATGAGATTTACATCCAACTCTTAAATTCACATTCAGGTAGCCTTCTGCCGAATGAGGGTAAAACCCACTATTCTGATTCTTCTGAAGCCTTGGGCTCCAAATCTTGAAGCTTTTTCTTGTGATAAAATATAATCAGGGCTCATAGCTACTACCGCCCCTTCTTCGGCCAGTCATTTGTTGCAGTAATATCTACCCATTGAAACACAACCTACGCCTAGCTTGGGCCAACTAAATCCCACATAGAGCTTTGAGAAACTTAGAATTGGTACACGAAACAAAACAGCTAGAGAAAGCAAATGTTGGCATTTCAACATGATTTTCAGTTTTCCACCGCCATTAGAGATAAAAGTAGAGATGGATCTCCTGATGAAAGTGGTGGTGTTAATAGGCCAGACCTAATCTAACTACTAAACCAAACGATTAATTAAAGGTGAGAAGAAGAAGAAGAAGAAGATGGGTCGATTATCTTAATTAAGCAGTAGTGAGTTAGATGGTGGCGGTTTCAAGGAACGAGGGAGAGAAGTAAGGCTGGGAGTACGTTATGATGAAATGACAGAAATGCCATTTTTTAAATGCCAATTTATATAAACATTAGATTTTAATAAAAAAAAATTGAAATGTCAAGTTTTCCCCCACCTAATAGATCTCTTATGTTTTATTATCCATTTCATATGTTCTTTTCACCATTTTTTTATTTTTCCAAATGTAACCCACCCTTGTTACATCAATAACAACTCTTTTAATATTTAATTAGTGTAATCATTTCATTATTTGTATTATAACTTAGGTTAGCATAATCTAGATACTTGGCTTAGGGTTTTCACATGTCATACTCAGATACCTAGTTTAGGGTTTTTAGCGACCTAGATTTAGGACTAGTTAGTAGGGTACAAACAAACTTTGGTCAAATAGAAAGAGACCGGTCTTAGGGCCAAGCAGACCGGGTGCCTAACACCTTCCTAGTCTGTAATTTGACACTTGTCCAGAATCTTGTGCAAACCATCCTTATCCATTGAGTCATTAGTCTCTCCCACTTGATTGAGGGAGACATTTATAGGTCCTACACCCTTTCTAGGTCATGACTTCCTTTTATTCATATCATGTCTCCCCCCCTCTTGGCATTTGATGACCAAGGGATACTATCTCATTAGGGTCTATCCTAGCGTGTGTCCACGATACATGCCATATCGCGATCTGTAGAGATTGTTAGGAAACATGTCCACACTCCTTATTATATTTTGGTATTAATAAACAAACATATGTCTTTAACTTGGTTTGATAAAATGTGATTAGCTTGAAGAAAAGGTAATTAGTTTGAGAAAACACTTAGAAGGGTCGAATCAAGACATCAAGGTTTGAATTCATATAGACATGGCCTTAAAGGTTAAAGACATTCAAGATCCAAGATGATAAAGACATTCAAGACTCAAGAAGATGAACACATCAAGACTCAAGATGATGAAGACATCAAGATCCAAAATGAAGACCATAGGATAGAGAATATATTTTGTAATCTGCACATACATTGCAGATGCATGCACCTCATGCATCATACTAGAATGACCTTATGTGGTAGAGTACTCTACTAAATCTCTGTGCAAACAGCTTGACCTGACTCAAGGGAATTTTGGGTAACCTTAGATTTAATATCAGAAAATGGACCTTCTATAAATATTGTAAGAAATCGAGTCATAATTCCGACACAACTAGTTTTAGATTAATCTGAGGTCGGACCAAAAAGTTATGATCAAAATATCGTCGACAGGTTAGTACAACAAAATTTTCTCATAACAAAATCTGTCAAGCTGGCGGTCGATCGGATAGAAGTGCCGGTGGACCGGATCTGTCCAAGACCATAGCCAGTCGATTGGTAGAAAGTCTTGGTCGACCTGTGCCTCCCTGGAAAAGCTCCAACGGCTAATTTTTTTACCTCAATGGCTCTTTTCGGTCGACCGAATACCAATGATGGTCTACTGGTGGTCCCAGAATACGACCATTAGAGCCTGATTTCCTGCCTAAAATGCTTCACTATGCTCACCTATAAATACCCAAGTCGCTCTTAATTAAATATAATTAAGAAAGAGCATTAAGAGCATCATTGTAAGCATTCAAGAGTCATTAAGATTATTATATCCTACTTGAGTTATTCGATTACTCTAATCCCAATAAAAGGCTCAAGTCTCAATCAAGTCCTCCACTCTCTCCTGTGCAAGTCAAAGCCATAAGAGAGGACTTTACAAAAGGTGCATCATTCATCTCTCATTCTCATCTTTGCATCACACTTGAGGTATTCCTCTTATTCCACAACTCCATATTTATTTCTATTTTAAAATTCTAGATTGTACTTAGGATTGAAAGGATTCTCTTATCCTAAAAAGAGGAAGGTGTCTCTCTACCTCTAAAAGAGATTATAAAGGGGATTTATAAGGATACTCTTATCCGTGAAAAAGATTGTAAAAGTTTTCTTCCCTACCTACCGTATTGAAAGGGAGAACTAGTAGAATACCTTACAAGAGGATTCTTGTAGAGAGTGAACTAGACTTGGATTGAGTCAGACCACTATAAATCTTGTGTTGTGTGATTGTGCCTATTTTACTTATTCTGCATGATTTTTAATTTGCAATCACACTTGAGACCTATACATCGAAAAGAGTTAAAATTTTCACTAGTATAACCTATTCACCCCCCACCTCTAGGTTATTTCAATTGGTATCTGAGTGAGAGCTCAATTTATTCAAGACTATATTGTCTTAAAAGTGAGTCAAAGACTATGGCCACATTCCAAGGACCACTGGAAGGCATGAACGCCTCGAGACCCCCTTACTTTAATGGAGAGAACTTTTCCTTCTGAAAGTGCAGATTCAAAAACTTTGTGTGTGGTCACAACATTCTTGTATGCAGAGCTATAGAGAATGGACCATACACCATCACCAAAATAGTTGACGAAAAGACAGTACCAAAAGATGAAAGGGAATGGACAGCTGAAGACATCACTCTCATCCAGTACAACTTCCGTGCAATCACATTTCTTCAGTGTGCCCTCAACGAACAAGAGTTTAACCGAGTCATAGCATGTGACATAGCTAAAGAGATTTGGGATATGCTTCTTGTCACATATGAATGTACAATAGAGGTAAAGGAAAGAAAGGTAGACCAACTTGTTTCTGATTACGAATCCTTCTTTATGAAAGAAAATGAGTCAATAACTTCTATGTTTACAAGATTTACTAATATTGTGAACAGTCTCAAAAGTTTAGGCAAAACTTATACTAAAGTTGAAAAAGTCAGAAAAATCTTAAGAGCCTTGCCTACAACTTGGAGACCCAAGAAAACAGCAATAGAAGAAGCCAAAGACTTAACGAAAATCTCTTTAGACTACTTGCTTGGATCCCTACAAACTCATGAAGTAGAGTTGAACGCCGATAAACCAGATCCTGAGAACAAAAAGAGAACAATAGCTCTAAAGTCAACTCAAACTATTAAAGAAGTAAGTGATGATGAAGAAGATAAAGAATTCGATATGGAAAAAGAAATTTCACTCATCACGAGGAAGTTCAACAAGTTCCTCAAAAAGAAAGGAAGATTTCAACACAATAACAAATCTTACGGAGACAAATGCTATGGGGAAAAAGGTAAATCTAAAATTAACCTAAGGAAATCTCTTCTAAAGATATAGTCTGTTTTGAGTGTAGAAATCTTGGACACTTCAGAACTGAATGCCCACATAAACCAAAGAAGAAGGCTTATGCAGCCACTTAGGACTCAAGTGATGAAGAGGAGAAAAGTGAATTTGGAGAAGAAGTCACCAACCTCGCCTTGGATGGCTATCGGAGATAAAGAACAAGAGATATGTCAAACTCAACCTGAATCCTTAATAAGAGACTCTAATGAGGAGCTTCAAGAAGCCTTCGAAGTCTTGTATGAAGAAAGTATCAAATTAGAATCTGATAAGAATGAACTTAAAAAAGAGGTTGACGCACTAAATAAAAGAGTGGATGCACTAACCTCAAAGGTGAGTGAACTGGAGAAAGAAAACTTCAAGTTGAACTCCCCCCTCTACACCTTCACCCAAGGGCAAAGGAACCTTGACAATCTTCTTGGATCTCAAAGGAAAGGTCCAAATGAAAGAGAAAGACTGGGTTACAATGGACAAAATCCATCTATAAGTGAGAATCCAAGAAGGGGAACCATCCACCTCTTGCATTAAATGTAGTTTTTATAAAAAGACAGGACATTCCATAAACCAGTGTCACTCTAAGAAAAGGAAGAAACCCAATTCTCAAACTGAGAGACCAAGAGTTAGCCATGCCTGCTACTACACGCCCATAAGAAGGCAATATAGGTCTCAAGAAGACTCTAGGCCTATGCCTAGGTATATAAAATCCCAACCTCAAAGAGAATACTCTATTGAGAAGCCCCAAAGAGAATACCAAGGGCATGAGAACTACCCTTGGGAGACTTATAGGCCACAAGGGAAATACCAAGACCAAGGATCCTATAGATTTCAAAGATACTTTACTCCTCAAAGATTAAATGGATCTTATGAACATCATAGGACCCAAAGAAACCCGAAGTCATCCCAAAGGCAGAACCAAAGACCTAAAAAGGACAAAACCATTTGGGTTCCAGTAGAAAAGTTTGACACTAACAATAATGGACCCATGAGATTATGGGGACCAATGTACAATTAAATTTCTGTTATAGGTTTGCTGGAAGAATAAGGTGAATGCTGAATGGGTCATCGACAATGGATGCTCCAAACAGATGACATCCAACAAGAACCTATTCTCAAGCTTACAAGACTACGACGGAGGATGGGTCTCCTTTGGAGATGACAGCAAAGGAAAAATTATTGGTATTGAAAAAATAAGACTTGGAGGTATTTCAATCTCAAATGTTTACTTTGTGAAAAATCTAAATTATAATCTCGTAAGTGTGAGTCAGTTATGTAGCATTGGATATAAAGTGTAGCATTGGATACAAATTAGAATTTAATGTCTCCCATTGTTGCATTAATGATGCAAATGATAATTCAATACTAAAAGAGTCTAGGAAAAACAATATCTATGTTTGTATGCTTGACGAATCAAGTCCCTTGAATGCATGCTTGCTTTCTGACCATAGTGAGTCATCATTATGGCATAGAAGACTTGGACGTGTAAATGTAAAGTTGATTCAAACCATTACATCCAACGATCTTGTGAGGAACCTCCCTAAAATCAAGTATGAAATAGAAAATTTTTGTGATGCTTGTCAAAAAGACAAATAAACCAAGGTCTCCCACAAGTTGAAAAATATTGTCTCTTCCTCTAGACCATTGAAATTACTTCATTTAGACTTATTTGGACCCATCAATGTATCTATTATGAGTGGTAAAAATTATACCTTTGTAATCGTTGATGACTACTCTAGATACACTTGGACAGTTTTTCTGAAAAACAAAAATGATGCTTTCGATGAATTTGCAACTCTATGTAATAGACTGCAAAAACAAAAAGGGTATACTGTAACCTATGTGAGGAGTGACCATGGAGGAGAATTTGACAATATAAGTCAATTTGACTTATATTACAACAAGCATGGTATTGACCATAACTTCTCTGCTCTTAGAACGCCTCAATCTAATGGGGTGGTTGAAAGGAAAAACAGGTCATTACAAGAGACAGCTCAAACTATGCTCAATGAGTATTCATTGCCTAAGTACTTTTGAGCTGAAGCTGTAAATATAGCTTGTTATGTACTAAATAGGATAATTCTCAGACCTTTACTTTCTAAGACCCCTTATGAACTGTACTTTGGTAAAATGCCAAAAGTAGACTACTTTAGAGTTTTTGGGTGTAAATGTTTCATCTTAAACACCAAAAACTATCTTGAAAAATTTGATGCGAAATCTGATGAAGGAATATTCCTAGGATATTCACTCAATAGTAGGGCATATAGAGTTTTTAATAAAATGTAATTAATGGTTGAAGAATCTATGATTGTACGATTTGATGAATCTTTTCTTAATGACTTAAACAAATCTCCTATTGATGATGATGATCCCAAGTTTGATGAGCTTAAGAACAAAGTTAATGATATTTCTCTTGATGATTCAAATGATATTACCATCAAAAAAATAGAAACACTTCCTAAGGAAGTCATCCCGCATAGGAATCATCCCTTAGAAAACATCATAGGGGATCTAGATAGAAAAATTCAAGCTAGATCTAAAACCTGAGAGGTATGCAATCACATTGCATTTATCTCAAGGATCGAACCCAAGAACTTAGAAGAAGCACTAAAAGACAGTGATTTGATTATCGCTATGCAAGAGGAGCTTCACCAATTTGACAGAAGCAAGGTATGGGAACTTGTCCCAAGACCTGACCACCACACCATCATTGGTGCTAAGTGGGTCTTTCGAAATAAACTGGATGAAGATGGGAACATAGTGAGAAACAAAGTGAGACTAGTTGCCAAAGGGTATAATCAGCAAGAGGGAATAGACTATGATGAAACCTATGCACCAGTAGCAAGGTTAGAGTCCATTAGAATGTTACTAGCCTTTGTATGCCATAAAAACTTTAAACTATATCAAATGGATGTCAAAAGTGCCTTCTTGAATGGATACATTCAAGAAGAGGTATATGTAGCTCAACCCCCTGGTTTTGAAGACCCTAAGTTTCCAAACCATGTCTATAAACTTGAGAAAGCCCTATATCGCCTCAAACAAGCTCCTAGAGCTTGGTATGAGAGATTAAGTACCTTCTTGATAGAAAGTGGCTTCTCAAGGGGGAGGATTGACAAAATCCTGTTCGTGAAGAACTTGAAGAATGACTTACTCATTGTTCAAATCTATGTAGATGATATCATCTTTGGCTCAACCAACGAGAAAATTTGTACTAATTTTAGTAGCAAGATGAGCAATGAATTTGAAATGAGTATGATGGGAGAGTTAAATTTCTTCCTTGGACTTCAAATAAAATAAACTGACAATGAAATTTTCATAAAACAAAGCAAGTAGACCAAAGAGCTGCTAAAGAAATTTAACATTAACAGTAAAAAATCTTCAGACACTCCGATGAGCTCATCCTTGAAACTAACTAAGAATGAAGATGGCATTTCTGAGGATGTAACTAGATATAAAGGCATGCTTGGGAGCCTTCTATATTTAACGACAAGTAGACCTGATATCATATACAGTGTATGTGCATGTGCTCGGTTTCAAGCTGATCCTAAGACATCTCACCTCACCGCTGTAAAAATAATTTTTAAATATTTGAAAAGCACTTGTGATGTTGGGTTATGGTACCCTAAAAACCAACCCCTTGGCTTGGTCAGCTTTTCAGATGCTGACTTTCCGGGCTGCCATATCGACAGAAAAAGTACCAATGGTATCTATCACTTTCTCGACTCTTGCCTTGTCTCTTGGTTTAGCAAGAAACAAAACTCCGTTGCTCTATCTACCACCGAAATCGAATATGTTGCAGCTGGTAGATGTTGTGGCCAAATCCTTTGGATGAAGCAAACTCTCTAAGACCTTGGAGTGATCTTCGAATCTTGCCCAATCATGTGCGATAACACCAGTGCCATAAACTTGAGTAAAAATCCTAATTTACACTCAAGGGCAAAGCACAATGATATTCGACACCACTTTCTATGAGACACCATTCAAAATGGCAATGTTTCTCTAGAATACATTGAAACCAAGAAACAACTCGCAGATATATTCACTAAATAACTTGGTGAAGAGCGTTTTAGCTTCCTAAGGAAGGAACTTGAAATTTGCAACCTGTTTGGTTGAATGAATAAACATTCCTTCATTAATATTTATTCCAAAAGCTCGGACTTGAAAAACCCCTTCAAAATTCATAATTTTCTAGTTTTTTAGGCATTTCTAGAATTTTTTGGTCTACCGTCTAAAATCTTCTGATTGACCGCCTCTGACTGAAAGGATTGCCAATCGACCACCACAATCTACCGGTCGACTGGCACCACCAAAAACATGATTCTGCACTCTTTTCAAAATCAAATTTTTTGACCCATTTTGTCTCATTTTAAAAAACCTCTATTACCCTAAAACCCTATTTCGACCATTCCTCTCCCAAAACCCTAGCTTAGAACCCATTTCTAACCTAGATCTCTCAAGATCCTTTCCCTTCCCTCTCAAAAACCCTTGCATCTTTTCTTTCTTACGCCCTTCATCATCATGGACTCTCATCACCCACACAAAGCCAAGAAGACGGTTGCTCACAAGGAAAAATGGAAGCCTCTAAGAAAGATATCTGGTTCTCCTCCTCCATTGCTTCAGAATTATGGGATCTCTACATCTCTCGACAAGGTAGAACCATCAATTCTGACTCTTTGTCTAGGTATGACATCAAAGACCTATTTGATGCTCTGGGTTGGGGCAACATTCTCAAACTAGGGTTCAACTGTTATCCCCACCTAGTCAAAATGTTCTTTTGCAATCTTACTTTCTCTAGAGAAGGTGGCAACCTTATACTCCATTCCTATGTTAAGGGAGTTCCTATAGATATAGACATTCTGATATTAAGAGAAATCCTCAACATCTCTGTGGCAAGGGAACTCAAATACTGCCAACCCAAGACCTATGTAGAATAATTCATGAATGTTGACTGTGTATACTCTAGCATCATGAAGGAATATGCTAATACTCACAAGATTAAGGCTAAGGAACTCACCGATATAGGGAGGATTGTAAATCTCACCATCTCCTACAACATCCTACCAAAGAGTGGTCATAGAGTTGAAGTCTCCCCATTCCATGCTTATCTCACCTACTGTGTTTGCAAGATTGTGAGTATCAATCTTCCCTATATTCTACTCAAAACCATGATTATCCATGGTGACAGACTTCAAAAGGGAAATCTTCCCTATGGGAGAATGATTTTCCAAATCCTGGACCATTCATGTGGATTTTTCTGGTGAATCATTTGAACCTTTTCCTCAAGATATCAATCTTTCCACTATTCGCATGATGCAACTCCTTCCCAAGATGACCACTAGCTCCAAAAAGACTGATGCTGGA
This sequence comes from Macadamia integrifolia, assembly GCF_013358625.1. Classification (NCBI taxonomy): domain Eukaryota; kingdom Viridiplantae; phylum Streptophyta; class Magnoliopsida; order Proteales; family Proteaceae; genus Macadamia; species Macadamia integrifolia. Next base: position 39,364,468 of record NC_056565.1, read on the forward strand.
CCCAGCCAACCACAACAACAAGGAAGTGATGATAAGTCAGCCTATGCAGCCATTGGCGATCTTCAGAAGGTTGGGAACATCATCCTTGCCCAATTGGTAAAGATGGAAAGAAATCCAAATGAGATTCTCAAGCTCCTACGTGAAGATGAGGAAGATGAAGATGATGGAGAAGAAGAAGAAGAAGAGGAGGATGCAGAGGATTAGGAGTCCTTACTCCTTTTATATGATGCTACTTTATCGTTAAACTCTTATTTTGTTTTATCTTGTGGAACTTAGTCTTTCCTGTTACTATTTGAAATACTCTAAGATACAATTGGTTTTTTGCACATGCTTAGGGGGAGCACTTTAATATCTTGTGTAGCCTTGATTCCCTTTTTCTGATGACAAAAGGGGGAGAAACATCTATCTTTACAGTATGTGTCTTTGTTTATTCTAGAAATGACAAGTATCTATCTTTATTTTTTTTTCTGGCACTGAATTAAAATATCCTACTAAACTTTACACTGTATTACTTTTATTTCTTGTATTTGGGTATATTGCCCGTATTTGTTTGTCATCATCAAAAAGGGGGAGATTGTTAGGAAACATTTCCACACTCCTTACTATATTTTGGTGTTAACAAATAAACATACGTCTTTAACTTGGTTTGATAAAATGTGATTAGCTTGAAGAAAGGATAATTAGTTTGAAGAAACACTTAGAAGGGTCGAATCAAGACATCAAGGTTTGAATTCATATAGACATGGCCTTAAAGCTTAAAGACATTCAAGATCCAAGATGATAAAGACATTCAACACTCAAGAAGATGAAGACATCAAGACTCAAGATGATGAAGACATCAAGACCCAAGATGAAAACCATAGGATAGAGAATATATTTTTTAATCTGCACATACATTGCATATGCACGTACCTCATGCATCATACTAGAATGACCTTAGGTGGTAGAGTACTCTAACAATTCTCTGTGCAAACAGTTTGACCTGACTCAAGGATATTTTGGGTAACCTTAGAGTTAATATCAGGAAATGCACCTTTGTAAATGTTTTAGGAAATTGAGTCACGATTCCAACACAAATAGTTTCGGATTAATCCGAGGTCGGACCAAAAAGTTATGGTCAAAACATCGTCAACAGGTTAGTATGACAAAATTCTATCATAACAGAATCTGTCAAGCTGGCAGTCGACCTGATAGAAGTGCCGATTGATTGGATCTATCCGAGACCATAGCCGATCGATCGATAGAAAGTCCCAATCGATCGGTGCCTCCCTGGAAAGCTCCAACGGCTAGTTTTTTACCTCAACGGCTCTTTTCGATCGATCGAATACCAATGGCGATCGATCGGTGGTCCCAGAATATGATTGTTAGAGCCTGATTTCCTACCGAAAATGCTTCGCTAAGCTTACCTATAAATACCCAAGCTGTTCTTAATTAAATATAATTAAGAAAGAGCATTAAGAGCATCATTATAAACATTCAAGAGTCTTTAAGATTATTCTATCCTACTTGAGTTGTTCGATTACTCTAATCCCAACAAAAGGCTCAAGTCTCAATCAAGTCCTCCACTCTCTCCTGTGCAAGTCAAAGCCATAAGAGAGGACTTTACAAAAGGTGCATCATTCATCTCTCATTCTCATCATTTGCATCACACTTGAGGTATTCCTCGTATTCTACTACTCCATATTTATTTCAGTTTTTACAATTCTAGACTGTACTTAGGATTGAAATGATTCTCTTATCCTAAAAAGAGGAAGGTGTCTCTCTACCTCTAAAAGAGATTGTAAAAGTGCCTCTCTGCCTATAAAGGGGATTTATAAGGATACTCTTATCCATGAAAAAGATTGTAAAGGTTTTCTTCCCTACCTACTGTACTGAAAGGGAGAAATAGTGGAATACCTTACAAGAGGATTCTTGTAAGGAGTGGACTAGACTCGGATTGAGTCAAATCACTATAAATCTTGTGTTGTGTGATTGTGCCTATTTTACTTATTTCGCATCATTTTTAATTTACAATCACACTTGGGACCTAAACATTGAAAAGAGTTAAAATTTCCACTAGTATGACCTATTCACCCCCCTCTAGGTTATTTCAGAGGTCCATAGTACCTACAGTGGTGACTTCACTAGGGATGTTAGACTCTTAATTGACCATTGTTTGTATAGCTTTGTTTTTACCTTATTGTTTGTAAATTGACATGTTATTGTTCACTTTTCATCACTTGCATACACACTTTGTCATGTTATAGCCTTATTCCCCCCATGGTGTAGTTGTTAAGATCCCTTACGCAGGTTTGGCTCATCCCCAGTTACATCACACTCTTTGATACTGTACCATTTAGGCCTAGAATAGGAAACTTATCGATGAGGGTGTTACCTTGCATACTTGAGGGAGATTACACACATTTAAATGTGCCCAAAGAGACACTATTGGTCAACACTCTGAGATTGATCTGCTTGAGCTATTCCCCTATTGCTATATCAAAGGGACGACATACCTCTGATTCATTTCATGTATATAGGTGATAGGTATATTGGTCCTGTCAAGGGTAACTTTTCCGGTCCTAAACCTACATAACATGTGTAGTGCAACGCTCTCTAAACCCAGTTCATTGACCGGTTGGTTCAGTTTGGTCATGCAGGGTCTGAACCAGAAAGGGTTGATGCGGGTGACCTAAGGTGTATGACAGCAAGAGTGACATCAAATGCGGGGTGGTCAGACAAATTTGAGCCGATACCCGATGTGGTATGCAAGCCTAAGCCATCCCTTGCACATATAATAAGGCTATGTACGAGTAGGGAAGGTATGTTATCGTATTTGATGATGAGAACTTGGTTCATGACAAGTGGTGGTAGTGAAATATGCATTGAGAACCCATTTCCCATCAAAATCTAGCAAGGTTGGTTATGTTCTGGCCAACAGGTGGGTGGTCACTGGTGGGTGCAACCCACCTATAGGGGAAATGTGGGCCCCAGTAAGGCTAACTTGGGTGATCATGCATGTTTTGGGTTCCCCATTGCAATGAAGTCATGTGTGCTCGATATTGCCTGCTACTTCACTCGATATCGCAATTTAATGCGATTCGGGCCATAGAATGTCAAAACCAAACGCAGCTTAGTAGATATTTATAACCCAAACTATAAATAGCATTTACTCCTCTCTCCCATTTATTATTTCAGCAAGGGTTGGTGGAGAGGAGTAAAGAAGAGAGAGAAGAAGAACGAGGAGAGAGGAAGGAAGTGTGGGGGAAAGTGTTTCCCCCTTGTTGCCGAAGCCATACCTTGCCATTTCGACGTCGGAGAAGTGATCGGCACCTTGAGATCTACAATTTAAGGTAGGTAAGTGCCATAATCCCTTGATATTGGTGAAGCCCTTTTTGTGTGGTCAAATCAAAGAGTTAAGAGGGACTCTATGTGATTTCTTTGAAGGTTTTAAAGGAATAGCAACCAAAATCTGAAAGCATTTTCATGATATTTAGAGTTGGGGGAAGGATCTTAGGTTTTTGCGTTTCTTGAGATAAAGGTACAATTTGTTCCCAAAAATCTTAATTTGAACTTAGATCTATGTTGTGTTCATGTGGATGAAGCCTTAAATGTGTGAGAAATGTGATAAAAACAACTCCCTTGGATTCTGAAATGGTGGGGTGAAGAAGGGAAGTACAAGAGCAGAACCCACTGGGCACTGGTGGGTAGCACCAACAGGTAACCAGACCCACCAGTATGACCCCCCAGTCTTACATAGGCTTCAGAGCCTACAAGTGGTAGGAATGGCAGGTCCCTAGACCCGCCAATATAACCCACTTGTCTTGTCTGGGCTTCGGGGTCCTACCTGCGGGTACCAACCAGTAGCACCCACCAGTCTTGGGTGAGCCCTGGGGTCCTACCGACCGGTGAGTACCAAGACCCATCAGTAGCACCTACTGGTGTGGGTTTCAGTGTTGTCTGCCTAGGCAGCTTGCATAGGTGGGTCCTCCTACATACCTGTATGACCCACCTGTGGTCTAATGAGCTCTATTCGGGCTCAAACTCATCGATAACCTCCTTTGGGTTATTAAACGCATCGTAACCATGTCTTTCAATCGTTTTTATGGTCTCAGAATGGATGTATTCTAAGTTTCCTTTCTGTGTTAAGTTTCGAGACTCTCGTCTTCCCACGCTGGATTTTACTCGTACCGTGTGTGCATATTCTCATACATGAATAGGTAAGTGGGGAGAGGATGATGATTTTATTTTTGGAATGTTTATTGCATCATCTTCATCTCATACATCATAATTCCATCTATGAATGCCATCTTCATGCATATGCTTTGTCTACCGCAGGACACATTTATGAATTGTTATGTTATATCTTTAAATTTCAAAATACTTGTTACTTGCTTTGAATTATGAGCATGGATTATTTGATCGTTGGATGATGATGATTAGTTAGACTTGTGATGAATTGCTAGATTAGATGCCGTAGTTGGCTTGGAAATGAATGCATTGGTACACTATGGAATAGGACACAGAAGCACTATGTAGTTGTACTATCTCATATAGATGCATGTGGTTTAGGTTGACATTCCCTCGTGCTACGACCCTTCCCAATAGGGGTTTAGGTTTTGAGTTATCACTGGGGGGAAGTGTCTGTCGTGGACTGCCGTGGTAGTTAAAAGTATGCCTAGCTGATCATTAGGACATTTTGAAACCTTGGTGATATATTCAGAGGGCCGAGCGTAATGTATTTATTTTTTGCTATGGTTCAACCATGATTCACTTTTATGCTATGATTCAGCCACAATTTACTTTTTTGCTGTGGTTTGGCCACAACTTACTTTTTTGAGTACTCATGGTTGGCCCTCTCTAACAACCCTATGGGTATATCATGGGAAGGAGAACGAGTCTCATACCTTGGGCATACATGCACTGTGGTTGCGAGTAGCATGAAACCTATGACTTAGCATTGTTGCCTAGGTGGATAGGCCTAAAATGATTCTCATACATATAGGATCATTTGAAATGTGATTGCTTGTTTGTGTCTTTCTTTCTATTTACTGACCTAGTGAGCTCACCCCTTGTGTACACACCTTTTTAGATGATCTTGTAGGTTTCCCTGTAGAAAAGCAAAAGTCAGAGCCTACTGATGAATTTCCAATAGGAGATTGGTGGGTTTCGGAGGGATTTGGGCACGGTACCGGGTGCCCATGCAAAGGCTGCATTGTGGGGCAACAGTAGCGAATTCCAAACATAACTTTTCTTTTTTATTCTTTTGATGTATTCCCCTTTTTGTGCTCTAGATATTTAAATTGCTATTTCTTGTTATTTCTTGTGTAATTATCATGCCTGCAGGCCCACTTGTATATATACTATGTATAACAATTTGAGTATTAAGAGTAAGTGGGGAATTTACAGATATATGTATGACGAGTCTTCCAATGAATTATTTAATTATATTACCATGTTGTATGTGGTATGATGTGTTGTGGTTTACAACATCAGATGATCCTAGTGAGTCTTGGGTTACCCGGAGGTAACCCAATCACCGGTCCGATTCTTTGTAACGGGACGTGACAACGGTGGTATCAGTGCACATGTTCTAAACACTCACAACTAGCCAGTTCGAACCCTATAGAATCTATAATAGGATTTGGGGTGGGGTAAATATAAAAGACTTTCACATAAAAATTGAAATGAGATAAAAGCCAAAATGTGCATCATGTTGCATATATGAAAAGAAGAGTACAAAAGTTGAAAGACAAAGAGAAGAAGAAAAGAAGAAGAAGAACAAACGAAAATAAATGTTCCCAAACAAGTTCAACAATACAATCATCTGGATTCACTGTACTATCAATCCTCATCTAAATATATGACTTCTGCCTCCCTGGATCTAGAGTTAATGTTAAGGAGACGATCATAATAGTCGAACCGATGGTTTACTAGATTTACCTCCTCTTGAAAATGTCTAAGGTTCATTGCTACCTCCGCGGAGATTGAGTCCAGGGTTTTGGATAGGTATGTAAGATCTGTCTCCGTATATACTTGGGTCTACTGGAGTGTCTCCTCATATGTGGCACCCTCCTCTTGATTCTTCAAGATCTTCTCTTGACCCATCCGAAGTGCCTCTAATCGATCCATCATACCTTGAAAATCAAAAGGAGGTGGTGTTGCATTAGAGGGATCCTCAGCCTCCATTGCTTTTTCCTCATGAACTGCAGGAACATAATCATCATCCTTCTCATCATCTTCCTCTAGAGCCACTTCCTCCCCATTGACTTCCATTACTCCATGCAATTCCATCTCGTGTAAGTTCCCTTGGAAAAACTTATCCAAAGGGAACTTTCCCTCCTCATGTTACACCAGTGCCTTAATCTAATCTAATTTGAACCATTGTGACAGGCCTCGGATCAGAGATCGCACGACCAGGTTTGGCTTGCAGCTGCGCATTGCTGAAGGGGTAGAGATGACCCCACATGTTCATGCATTGCGTGCCTATCAAACTAGAGGAGATTCATACCTTCTGATCCCAAATGGTAAGTGACCCGACTCCCCACACTTGATTTCTGGCACGCATTATAATTGCCAAAAGGCCTTGAGCATGTTTGAGGGCAACCACCCATACGGGACCAACCCTGGGACAGCAAGTTGTCAAGACAACAAGCTGTCTTCACCACTAGAAACAAGCCACCGGAAGTAGCCTAGGCCTGGATCCGGTGCCTATATTTAGTGGGTTGACAGGCTACTGTCGAGGTTCCGATGCCCGTGGTTCCCGCCACTCACATCATAAATGGTTTCAGATGATCCCAAATCATCTTCCACTCCTTCCTCATGACATGAGCACTTTATGGACCTCAATGATCAGGTCCTCATGCCCTAAATTTCATTTTAACCCGATTGGTTCAAAAGAGGTCCAAACCAAATAGACTCTAAGGCCTACTTAAGTTATAAGTTGGGAAATAAGGATTCATTTCCTCATTTCTCTTGTGCACAACAAAGCAGAGGAGAGAAATAGGAGAGGAAGGTAGAAGAAGAAGAAGAAGAAGAGGAAGAAGGAGAAGGTCAGAGGCCTACCTTGGTGTCGACTGCCGCCTTGTCTCCGGAATCACTGTCGGAGGTAAGTACAACCTCCCATATCACTCTCTCTCTTCATTTCAACCTAAGTAGGGCTAGTTATGGATGGAATCTTGATGTACAAACCATGTTAAGGTTGTAGAATGAGTGCTCTACCCTTCCGGTATTGTTGCCGAGCTCGAACCAAGCCCGGTGAGCTCCGGCCACATGTAATGCCAAAAGACCAACTAGGGTTTTGATCATTCAATCGACGTATCTCCCAAATGGCTCTATGGAATTGGAATTTTCTTGGCTTAGAATGATGCTAAGAACATCCCCTATAAACTCTATGGAACAAATCTTGGCAATCAGGCCAGTGCCAAAAAGGCCCAAAATAGTTGGAATGCCTTGAACCTCCACCCAAAACAACCCACCGGATCCACTAGTTGTTTCCGGTGGTATATTTCTAGTGAACATGTGAGCCTTACATGCTTTCTGTTACCTCTATCAAAAATAGGTATGATATTTCTAGTGGAAATGCCCTATTTCCGGTGGTTGTTCTGGTGACATTACTGTCATTGGGAGACAGTGTCTATACATTTTGGGGGTGACTTGTGTAGGTTCCTCCCGATGTTCCCGTTGCATACTGATGTACGATTCCCTTTGTGTCTAGGAAAGTGATGCACATGTGCCCCGAAGCCAAAATTGATTCGATTGATCGGTGGCCTTACTTGAACCCTAAAACAAACAGAGATCAACAAGGTGAGGGATGGACTGTGTTTATTTTGGAATGTTTAATATTTTTAAATTGCTCACATGCTTAGATTTACATGTTTAATTGTAATTGCTCAAATGCAATGATGCTATGTTACAATTGTCATTTATGATTATGATATGAACTGTATGGAGATGTATGACATGATCTGGTGTGGCCGAGGTGGTATCAGTACCATTATCATTGTGTGTTTGGTTGTGTGTGTGAGATGGAATCCGATATGGTCGAGGTGGTACCAGTGCCATGATATTCGTATGCATGTTGCATTCATGCATTGATTATGTGTATTAGAGTTAGTTGTAGTCACGGGTTACACTTTGTGGCCAAGGTCTTGCTGGTATCGTGTACCCCGAAGCTGCATTTGGAAATGGATGTGCTTTATGGCCGATGATTGGTATTGGTGTCGCATAGTCCATACTCAACTGTGATATGTATGCAAGATTAGGTAAACGGTTTCAGGTTTCACTTTGTGACCAAGGTCTCTCTGGTATTGTGCACCCGGGACTGTATTTGGAGATGAATTATACTTTATGGTCGAGGTCTCTTCGGTATCATGTAATCCATACTAACTGTATCATTATGAAGGCATGTAGTATATATATGGTTAGGTATCACTCCCTATGCTATGCACCCTTGCCAACAGGAGTTGAGGTGTTGGATAACCCATTGTGGTATGTTTGATGTGCCTTTCCGAAGTGCCACTCCTACGGTACGATGCGATTGTTGCCAGAGGCGGGAACCTATCCGGCATGACCGATGTGTTACTAGTATCGTGACTTCCAGGAGGGGGTTATCATGGGTTTTTTGGTGACCCATGGACGTATATAGGGATCGACAGGCTACTAATCATGGCTATGGTTTGTATCCTTGCATAGTCGATGGTGGTTCCGAGATGAAGGATACAACATAATACGCTGTAGTAGCATTTACCAGACTTAGTTTGTATTGTTAGGTGGATAATAAATAAATGAATTGCATCACGAGCATCATGGACTATGTGTTTAATTTCTGTAATCATGCATCATAAATTATTATTGCTATTGTCTTGCTTGGATGTGCTTGACCCCACCCCTCACTGAGCGAGTTAGAAAGCTCACCCCACGTATACACCCCTTTTTAGATGATGATGTAGGTACTGTGGTGCCAATGGCGGGCGACCACTGTGCTTACGCCACACCGTGAGATTGTAGATCATATTTTGATACTTTTGGGTATAACTGTGGATTTTATATTGTTTTAGAGATTATATCATACGTCATGGATGAATGTAACAGAATAACTCAGTTATCACTATTATATTATCATTAGATGTTTTCCCCATTTTATTTATTATTCCACTACTATACTCTAATTCCACTGTCTATGTTGGTTTGTGATGCGAGATTGTGAAAAATGTTAAGGTACTGTTATCAGAGATCTTAGTAGGTTGGTATGACAGGTACGTGTCTTACTCACACTGCCGGTATTCCGAATGTTAAGTTGGGTCTACTAGAATTGGGGTGTGACACCTCACCCCTTAGATCCACATGAAAATATCAAAATATCCTCCTAAGAGATCGAGCATAAGGGTTACCATTGAGAGGATGTGCAGTGTGGTACTCCATGGTCTTCATCATGACGAAGGGAAGACATATGCGGGAAGCATCCTCTAGGGCCATGTAGATACAGTAAGCCATGTATGACCCTATGAATTTCACCTGGTTCCTGTGGCTGGCTCTAGGGAGCAAGTTAAACTAGACTAGGAGGCCGAAAACCTGTACATATGGAATATACGCAGTCTTGGACTCGGGGCATACTGCGCCACCATAGATGGTCTGGTAGATGTGGCTCTGGAACTCTTGGTCCATGAAGGGACCCAATGCCTTGCCCCTAGGAGGATAGTAATACCAGTTATCCTCCATGGAAATACCCAGAATCTCCACTAACAGCTCGATGGGAAGTCGGATGTCTCGTCCCTTCAATCGATTAGTGAGGGAGTATACTCTACCGTCATAGGAGACCTTGAGGTTACAGTAAAACGTTCAGACAAGATCGAGGTAGCAAGGTGAGTCGATAGAAAGCATAGACTACCAACCCAGAGCTATAAACTTCTCTAATAGTCACACCCTAGAGAAGTCCTCCACTGCCACAGATCTCTCCATAAGTACAGACTTTGAGGAGAACGTGGACCAAGACACAACTGCCTCTAGACTCCAGAAAATATGCTCGTCATAGTCTTCAGGGTCTACCGATGCATTACTCCTCGGAACAACCCTTGTTATAGAAGAGCTCGAAGCTGTACTTTTCCTCTTTTGACTTGGAGCATTTCTGCTCTGTGATGGGGCAACAACTTCCTTACCCTTGCAAGACGACATTCTCCAAAGTCGACATGAAAGACATAAGAACCCAACAAAGATTTCAAGAGGAATTAAATAAAGCAAGGGATAAAAGAAGAATCAATGCAAATAGGACCATAAGAGAAGGAAAGTAGTGTGAATGGCAACAATCCAACATGGCACTCATATTAAGTACATTATAGGGAGAAATGTGTACTGAATGATGAGCAAGGAGAGAAAACCACTATAGTGCTAATGCCATTGTCATAATATGCTCATATATGAATGATAAGTTGACAGAGAAAAGAGTTGACAAGTACAGTGTAGTGACCAAGTGAACAGTAAGGTGTCATGATTTTTGAATGCACATTTCACAAATAAAAGCCAAGAAGTGAGAGCATTTTATTTAAAGCCTAGATTGATGCAAATTCTCAAGCTAACATCAACCCAAGGTATTAGATAGACTTCCAAGAGAAGAGAAAGGGGAAATTTCATGGAGAAGAGCATAATCCATGAACATCCATAACATTGAGGGGAATTAAAAAATAGTGTGTAAAAGAAGGTTCAAATGCATACAATTATAAATGCCTTAGTCCTATTGAAGTTAAAACAATGAAAAACTCCCAATTTCCTCATAAACCCTAACCTAGGAATAGTGGAATTTCTTGCCAAGGAGTGTTGGGTGAAGCATACATGCAATATTTCATTCTCATCACTAAAATACAACCAAATGTGAGTGATTAAACCTATTTAGGTCATACATTGGGCAAGGAAAGAGAGAGAGAACATGAAAACCCTAAAACAACAAAATTGGGGAGAATAGGGTTAAGCAACTCATGAAATTGATAAATGTGATAGTTGAAGAAGAGAATCATGGATAAATGACATACTCTCATGCTACATTCGTTCTAGTTGGGACGAATAAAAGGAAAAATGAATTTTAAAGGATATAGATCAAGGAAAACAAAAATTCCATAGCTTAAAAGAGAAAAATGAGGAGAAGAACACTTGAAGTTTTGAGGTTGATGGTGAACACTTTAATCCAAAATGGAAATGTGTAGAGTGCTTGGTAGGATCTTCTCAACCTTTGACTTGTTGCCTTGAATGAATCTGAGAAGAGTATGAAATGGAAGGAATGAAGAGTGAGTGAAATGAGGGCAAGAAATCCCTCATAACAGAACCCGCAGCCATGATTGGCTGGTCCTGAATCCAGCCTACCCACCGGTATTACCCACCAGTGTGGGATTTTGGGGCCAGAATGCCCTGAAAATTGAGTATTTTGTTTCCCATGCCTACCCCAATTTGCATGAATTATAAGCGGTTGCACAAAAAATTTGGGTGCATTGTCATGTGTGGAAATTTATATAGTAGTGGTTAATGTTGTGATGTGTACTACAATGATGGAATTCAGTGGGATAATGTGACATGTGGCATGTTCTGCATTTGATTTTTTGCGTACACGTGATAATTGTGGCACTTAATCAATGCTTAAACTTTGATGTAATTCAGGTAATGTTGTGCAATAGATCTGGAGGTAATGTACGAGGAGCCCCTCGTGGTCCCCGTCCTATTAGATGACCACCAAATGCTTGAGGGCCTCGACTAGTGGGACGATCATCACACCCATGACCCTGGGTGGGCCCTAGGCAGGAAGAGATATTAGAGGACCTCTCATTATCACTCCAAATGATGTTGCGGCTCTTATCCAACAGTCGCAGCAAGCATTCCAGCAGCAACTACTCTAGCAATAGCAAACTTTCATGAATGTTGTGCATCAACAATTGAACCCCACACAGTTGGGCCATCATCCCCATGGGGTGATTTTCCACAGGATCTGCCCATTGTGCCAGGTGTCGGAGCTCCACCTGGGGGTACATCTCCTAGGGCACCACCCCTAGATGCACTTGGGCGTACACCTCCTAGTGTACCGCCACAAGACCCACAATAAGCACACCTCCCGTGGTGACACTATGGTTCCCACCATTTGGCACTCCTCCATATATGATGCCACCACCGTATCCATACTATCCGGCTTATCCACCATATTACCCACCATATTACCCACTAACAACTTTTACTGCAGAGACGGTTGAATCTTTTAAAAAGCACTTGCCACCTATCTTCACTAAGGTAGGTAGTGATCCCTTAGAGCTAGATTGATGGATCCAAGAGATGGAGAAAATATTTGAGGTGGTGGAATTTAAAGAGGCTAAAAAACTTATCTGTGCAGGCTTGCAATTGAAGAATGAAGCCAACTTATGGTGGAAAGCTTCCAAGCTCATGTTGATGGTAACCCACCCAGAACCAAGATGGGAATAATTCAAGGAATTATTTTTATCAAACTACTATCCCAGTAGCTTCAGAGATCAAAAGGGAACAAAGTTCATGGCATTGACTCAGGGGAACAAGTCCATCCTTGAGTACCAACAGCAATTTGAGAACTTATTTTATTTTGCTCCTCCACACATGAAATCAGCTGAGGAAAAGGCTAGGAAGTTTTTGAATGGATTGAAGGTGTCCATTGGTTCAGTATTGGGGGCCATGGATTTGACAGATTATGCCCAGATGGTGCAGAAGGCCAAGACCATGGAGGACAAGCAGAAAGGAGAGTCTTCCACTACATCGGGGCTCTAGAAGAGGTCTAACCCTTATGTGGATTCGGACAACCCGAGTAAGTATTTCTGTGGGCCATATAATTATAGTCCATCATATTAGTAGCTATACAGATCATTGAATTATATGCCCTGACCAGGTGGTGGATTAGGTACCACCTCCTTTCGCCCAAAAACTAGTATGGTGCCTATAGCCTCGAGGCTGCCTCATCCTTCAATTGCACCAGGTCAGATATAGAGAGCCCCAGTACTAGTGCAAGCATTTGTCTGTCATGTGATTGGACATTTTGCCAAGGATTGCCTATTCAAATCGGCCACTTTATAGAATCAACCTTATGTATATAGACCTATATTGGCTCAAGGGGGCCAACCCTAAGGAAGGATATATGCATTATCAATCGAGGAGGTTGAAGCCAGCCCTAATGTAGTAGCAGGTATCCTATCTATCTCGGGTATACCAGCTTATGTATTATTTGACTCTGGAGCATCACATTCATTTATATCTAAAAGGTTTGCTAGGAAGATTGATATGTCACCCAGGGCTCTAGAGGGTAAGTTAATTGTTAGTACACCTACAGGCAAAGTAGCACAGTTAAATGAAGTGTATGAACTATGTTCAGTTGAAATTGGTGGGAAGAAGCTGGATACCCATCTTACCAAATTCAACATAAAGAATTTTGATGTCATATTAGGCATGGACTGGTTGTCAGCTCATCGGGCGAACGTGATGTGTGCTAAGAAATAAATTAAAGTGGTGAGGGATGAAGGAGAGGAGCTAGTGTATCAAGCAAATAAGGCAAAGCGACCTAGAGAGGTTCTCATCTTAGCCCTGCAGGCAGTGAAATTACTGAAAGGTGGATGTCAGGGCTACCTCGTGTCAGTACAAGATGTGGAAGCGTAGGTCCCACCATTAGAGGAATCAAAAGTAGTTAGGGAGTTTCCCAATGTATTTTGGGATAATATAACCCGGCCACCACCTGATAGAGAATTGAAGTTTGCTATTGATTTAGTTCCTAGAGCAGCCCCAGTGTCTAAAGCTCCATAGAATGGCACCACCTGAGTTAAAGAAGTTGGAGACACAGTTGCAAGATTTTTTGGAGAAGGGATTCATATACCCGAGTGTTTCTCCTTGGGGTGCTCTAGTTCTATTTGTCAAGAAGAAGGATGGGAGTCTGTATATGTGCATCGATTACCGGGAATTAAACAAATTAACCATTAAGGACCAGTATCTATTGCCACGCATCGATGACCTCTTTGATCAACTACAAGGTGGTAAGGTATTCTTAAAGATTGATATCAGATTTGGCTATTATCGGCTCAAAATAAAAAGTAGCAACATTCCCAAGACAGCCTTTAGGGCTCGGTATGGTCACTATGAATTCCTAATGCTCTCTTTCGGGTTAACCAATGCACTGGAAGCTTTTATGGATCTAATGAACCGGGTATTTCATGATGTTCTTAATAAGTGGGTCATCATTTTTATCTATGACATTTTGATCTACTCGAAGACTAAAGAGGAGCATGCATTACACTTGAGGATGGTACTCCAAAGGCTAAGAGAATAGTAGTTATATGCAAAATTTAGCAAGTGCGAGTTTTGGTTCAAGCAGATTGAATTCCTTTGACACATAGTGTCTAAAAATGGAATTGAAGTTGACTGGGGTAAGGTAAAAGCAGTAGTGGAGTGGGAAGCACCCAAGAATGCAACAGAGATTAGAAGCTTCTTGGGATTAGTGGGCTACTACAGGCGCTTCATTGAGAACTTCTCTCTAATCACTGCTCTAATGACCAATTTGACAAAAAAGGGCATGAAGTTTGAATGGTCTAAGGAGTGTGAATATAGTTTCCAAGAGTTGAAGAGTCGATTGGTGTTAGCCCCAGTATTGAAAATTTCAGAAGGCATGGGTGGAATGGCGGTTTACACTGATGCTTCCAAGATTGGGTTGGGTTGTGTTCTCATACAACATGGTAAGGTGGTGGCATAAAAAGCTAGTCAACTAAAGGAGAATGAGAAGAACTATACCACCTATGACTTGGAGTTGGTGGCAATCATCTTTGCCTTGAAGATCTGGCGTCATTATTTGTATGGGGAGAAGTGCGAGATATTCAGTGATTACGAAAGTCTCAAGTACTTCTTCACCCAAAGGGATCTGAACATAAGGCGGAGGAGATGGATGGAACTTATGAAAGATTATGACTGTGACATCTAGTACCATCGAGGTAAAGCTAACATGGTGGTTGATGCACTGAGTCGTATAGCTTAGACTGTATCACTTGCGTACTTGGCCCCAGCCTACCACTTAAGCAAGAAGCAACATTGATGGATGAAGTTCTTTTATATGAGGGAGCAACTTTGGAGCTTGATTATCAGTCGGATAATATTAAGTAGCTAACTCTATCTCTGGCGGCCCTACAGGTACAACCCTCTATCAGGAAGGAAGTGACCATGAAACAACCTTAGATCCTGAGTTACAGAAGATCAGAATTAGGATTCAAGAGCAAATGGTGATGATCTTGATTTTATAATAGCCAATGATGAAGCACTATTGTTTTGGGGTAGGATATGTGTGCTCAATAACTTGAAAATATAGGATAAGATAGTGAAGGAAGCTCACAGCTCAGAGTACATGCTTCACCCCAGAAGCACTAAGATGTACAAAGATCCTAAACAAAGTTATTGGTGGCAAGGTATGAAGATTACTATGGCCCTATATGTGGCGCAGTGTTTCACATGTCAGAAGGTCAAGGTAGAGTAGCATCGACCATGTGGCACTCTTCAACCCCTCCTAGTACTAGAGTGGAAGTGGGATATGATTACTATGGACTTCGTCATTGGGCTACCTCCTATACCCAAGGGGATGGATGCAATCTGGGTGATAGTTGATAGGCTTACCAAGACTTCTCATTTCATTCCAATCAAGACTACCTATTCCATGGACAAGTTGGCACAACTTTACATGGATAATATAGTTCGCTTGCATGGTGTATCGGTGAGTATTGTATCAAACAGAGATCCAAGGTTCACATCTAAATTCTGGAAGAGCCTCTAGCATGCCATGAGAATATAGGTGAACCTAAGTACTACTTTCCATCCACAGACTAATGGGTAATCCGAACGAACTATAAAAATACTAGAAGATATTCTTAGGGCCTGTGCGATGGAAATGAATGGTAGTTGGGAGGAAAACATACCTCTTATGGAGTTTGCTTCTAATAATAGTTATCAAGCCCCCATTGGAGTGGCTCCATATGAGGCATTGTATGGCAGGAGATACAGGACACCCTTATATTGAGATGTTGTGGGAGAATGCCAAATGCTTGGATCGAAGATGATACAGATGTCTGATAAGGTTGATGTTATAGTGAAAAATTAAGGTGGCCTAATCATTTCAAAAGGGCTATGCGGACAACTACAAAAAAGACATTGAATTTCAGGCGGGGGAGACAATATTTCTTAAAATCTCTCTTACCAAGGGTTTATATAGGTTCCACAGGAAGGCCAAGTTGAGTCCGAGATATATTATCCCATTTAAGATTTTGAAATGGGTTGGCTCTAAAGCGTACATGTTGGCCCTCCGGCCTTTGCTCAGCAATGTTGAGAATGTACTTCATATCTCAGTATTGAAGCGGTACATCCATAATCAATGGCATGCGCTAGCCATGGAACCAGAATACTTGGAGATTGATATGACTTATGAAGAGCAGCCTACTAAAATCCTAGATCGGAAGATAAAAACCCTTCGTAACTGTTCCATTGCTTGTGTAAAGGTGCGATCAGCTAACCACTCACTTGAGGAAGCATCCTGGGAGAAGGAAGATGAAATACAGGATAAATACCCTCATCTATTTGGACTACCAAGTAACTTCAATTTCGAGGATGAATTTTTTAAAAAGGGGGGTAAATGTAGTGCACCACTCTCTAAACCCGTTTGGTTTGATTTGGTCATGTAGGGTATGAATTGGCAAGGGTTGATGCAGGTGCCCTATAGTGTATAACAACAAGGGTGACATCAAATGCGGGGTGGTCGGACATATTCTAGCTAGTACCCAATGTGGTTCACACGCCTAAGCCATGCCTTTGCACGTATCATAAGGCTATGTATGAGTAGGGAATGTATGTTATAGCGGGAGTGAAATACCTGTTGAGAACCCATTTCCCACCGAAATCTAGCAAGGTTGGTCATGTTCTGGCTAACAGGTGGATGGTCACTGGTGGGTGCGACCCCCCTGTGTAACCCACTTGCAGGGGAAATGTGGGCCCCAACAAGCCCAACTTTGGTGATCGCACGTTTTTTGGGTTCCCCATCTCAATGAAGTCATGTGTTCCCGGTATTTACTAGCTACTTCGCTTGGTATCGTGGTTTAATATGATTCAGGCCATAGAATGTCAAAACCAAATGCACCTTAGTAGATATTTATAACCCAAACTATAAATAGCATTTACTCCTCTTTCCCATTTATTATTTCAGCAAGGGTTGGTGGAGATGAGTAAAGAAGAGGGAGAAGAAGAAAGGGGAGAAGGGAAGGAAGTGTGGGGGAAAGTGTTTCCCCCTTGTTGCCGAAGCCGTACCTTGCCATTTTGAGGCTAGAGAAGTGATCAGCACCTTGAGATCTACAATTTGAGGTAAGTGCCATAATCCCTTGATTTTGGTGAAACCCTTTTTGTGTGGTCAAATCAAAGAGTTAAGAGGGACTCTATGTGATTTCTTTGAAGGTTTTAAAGGAATAGCAACCAAGATCTGAAAGCATTTTCATGATATTAGGAGTTGGGGGAGGATCTTAAGTTTTTGGGGTTCTTTGATCTAAATGTACGATTTGTTCCCAAAATCTTAATTTGAACTTAGATCTATGTTGTGTTCATGTGGATGAAGCCTTAAATGTGTGGGAAATGTGATGGAAACAACCCCTTGGATTCTCAAAAGGTGGGGTGAAGAAGGGAAGTAGGACAGCAGAACCCGTTGGGCAATGGTGGGTAGCACCGATGGCCAGACCCACTAGTGTGACCCCTAATCTTATCTGCGCTTCGGAGCCTACAGGAGGGTAGGAACGGTAGGTACCTAGACCTGTCGGTATAACCCACTGATGTAGCTGTGCTCCAAGGTCCTATAGGCGAGTAGGACCTGTAGCTACCTAGACCTGTCTGTAGAACCCACCGATCTTGGGTGAGCCCCGGGGTCCTACCAGTGGGTGGGACCGACAAGTACCAAGACCCCTCGGTAGCACCAGTAAGTGTGGGTCTGAGTGCTGTCTACTTAGGTAGCTTGCAAAGGTGGGTCCTCCTACCCACTTGTATGACCCACCTATGGTCCAATTAGCTCCATTCAGGCTCAAACTCATGGACAACCTCCTTCGAGTTATTAAACGCATCGTAACCATGTCTTTCAATAGTTTTTATGGTCTCGAAATGGATGTATTCTAAGTTTCCTTTCTGTGTTAGGTTTTGAGACTCTTGTCTTCGCATGCCAGATCTTACTCGTACCATGTGTACATATTCTCGTTCGTGAATAGGTAAGTGGGGAGAGGACACTGATTTTATTTTTGGAATGTTTATTGTATCATCTTCGTCTTATACATCATCATGCCATATATGAATGCCATCTTCATGAATATGTTTCTTCTACCGCAGGATGCATTTATGAATTGTTATGTTGTATCTTTAAATTTTCGAATACTTATTACTTACTTTGAATTATGAGCATGGATTATTCGATCGTTGGATGATGATGATTAGTTGGACTTGTGATAAATTGCTAGATTAGATGCCATAGTTGGCTTGGAAATGAATGCATTGGTGCACCATGGAATGGAACACGGAAGCACTATATAGTCGTACTATCTCATATAAATGTATGTGGTTTAGGTTGACATTCCCTCGTGCTATGACCCTTCCCAACAGGGGTTTAGGTGTTGGGTTATCACTGGGGGAAAGCATCGATTATGGACCACCATGGTGGTTAGAAGTATGCCTGACTGATCATTAGGACAGTTGAAAACCTTGGTGATATATTCAAAGGGCCAAGCATACTGCATTTATTTTCTGCTGTGGTTCAGCCACGATTTTCTTTTTCGAGTAATCATAGTCGGCCCTCTCCGACAACCCTATGGGTTTATCGTGGGATGGAGAATGCATCTCGTACCCGAGGCATACGTGCACTGTGGTTGTGAGTAGCACATAACCTATGACTTAGCATTGTTGCCTAGGTGGATAGGCCTAAAATGAATCTCATGCATATAGGATCATTTAAAATGCGATTGCTTGTTTGTGTCTTTCTTCCATTTATTGAGCTAGTGAGCTCACCCCTTGTGTACACCTTTTTAGATGATTTTATAGGTTTCCCTATAGAAGAGCAAGAACCAGGGCCTACTGACTAATTTTTAGTAGGGTTCCGGAGGGATTTGGGAACAGTGCTAGGTGCCCGTGCTAAGGCTGCATTACAGGGCAACAGTAGCGAATTCCAAACATAAAATTTATTTTTGATTCTTTTGATGTATTCCCCCTTTTGTGCTCTAGATATTTAAATTACAGTTTCTTCTGTAATTATCATGCCTATGGGCCCACATGTATATATACTATGTATAACAATTTTGGTATTAAGAATAAGCGGGCAATTTACAGGTATACATACAACGAGTCTTTCATTGAATTATTTACTTATATTACCGTGTCATATGTGGCATGCTGTGTTGTGGTTTACTGCATCAAATGATCCTAGTGAGTCTTGGGTAGCCCGGTCACGGTCCGGTTCATGTGAACAGGGCGTGACAACATGCATCATATACTTTGACATAGAACCAATGACTAGGATCAACCCAACTAATGTTCATTGATTGCGGTTCATGTTAGAATCTTTTGTAGTCACTTCTACTCGTCTCAATCTACATTCACCAATGGAAGAATTGGATTTATGATTAGTACTAAAGATGTTAGTGTTTCTAACTACACCAATTGTTGGTTCGTACGCTCACACCACATGATTGGCACTATGGCTATATGCCAACACTGCCAATTTGATGTGATATACGTCTCAACCTGGTAAGGGTTTCACACACGCTATCTTGATGTCAATGGTAAGTTCAAATTTCTCCACCACACGGTTTTTGGTGATTGATTTAGTGTAGAGTCACCTACATAAGTGTTCTTACATGAACCACCTTGTTTGATCCATCATTTGAGAGTCTCGTCAACTTAGGCATACTTCTTTCAGTAGTTCGCTAAGTTGATGCCACTCTTATTTGAGCTAACTCTTGTTTGGTCCGGTCATCCTTGTTTGTGTATGTTTGTTTAGTCTTGTGTTCAAGTAGGAGAGTGTTGTGTATTACCATTTCACCATCTGTATTTGTCTTTTTGACTTTTTTGGTACCAGTCAGTGCTGCCAACATCTTACCCCAATCAGCCTTTCTAATTTATCCTACATAGTTGGGATTGTCCTAGCAACCTCTTAGGTCCATCATTCAGTGGTTCTCAATGGCAGGCATTCCTCCACTGCCACCTTTGGATACCATGGATGCTCAAATGGCCAGGCTAGAAGAAATGATGGCCAACCTCACAGAGGTGGTGCGCACACATATGACCACACCAAGGGAAGAGGTTCCAGATCAACAGAGTCATCCTCAAACTCCTAGGTTTGTTCCCCAACCTTACCTGGCCAAGGATGAGTATGACTACTTTGTCAATGCCCCCACTGCCAGGGTAGCTGAAGATCAGGAGAAAAAGGAGTTGAAGGATTAGGTCAACCATTTGGAGCACATTATAAGGAATATGAAAGGAGCAGAAGACCAAATTTTTGATACTGAGGGGCTATGATTTTTTCCCTAAGCAACCTTGCCATAAAGGTTCAAGTGAACATGGGAAAAGTTTGATGGGACCGGGGATCCCTAAACCCACTTGAAGTCTTTCATTGGACAGTTGAGGATAAAGAATTTCACAGATGAAATGTTAGGGCAAGCTTTTCAATTCTCTCTAACCGGTGCAGTTCACCATTAGCTTATGTCTTTAGACAAAGCATCCTCTCGCACTTGGGAGGACATTATGAGAGCTTTCACTAAATAGTATGGCTACAATACTGAGGTCGAATCAACAAGAATAGAATTGGAAATGAAAAGGGAAATGCCGAATGAAGGGTTCAAAGAGTATTTGAGGCGTTTCCATGACAAAGCATCTATGATGAGGGATAGACCAAGTAAGCGAGATCAGATTTCCATAATCATGAGGTTGGTGTGTAGTCCCTACAAGGATGTGTTGTTTGGCCAAGCAATCTTGACATTTGATGGACTCAGAATGGCAGCTCAACAAGTTGAAGATGCCCTTGCCAAAGAAGTGCTTCCCATGTACAATAAGCTTTCTAAGGAGGCTTGTGGCAGTAGAAAGCCTCCTATTTAACAGAGAAACTTAGGAGCCAACTCCATGAAGGTCGTTCCTCCCCTTGAAGCACCAGTATTTTCAATAGTGATGACACAATTCGTGATAAAGCAAGATGCTACTTGTCTAACCCGTTGTCCAGTGAGGTAGTTTATAGACCTTGGAGTATCTATGGGGGCACTCTTTGGTAATTTACTTAAGGCTAGATTGATTAAAAAGGCAGATCCTTTGGTACTCTCAGATCAAAAGCCGAAATGGTATGACCTTAACTTGTATTGCTATTATCACACCCAAAAGGGTTATGCCACCAATAAGTGTATCAATCTGAGGCATACGATCGAGGACCTCCTCGATGCTGGGAAATTTGAGCTCTGACTTAAGCAGCCTACCGTGGCTGAGAGTCCCATCGAAACAGATTGAGATCATTATTGTCGCCCAAAGGCATTAAACTACGGTCATTACCCTGATGAGTATGAGTCTTGCGTCCTAACTTGAAATGGGTTCAACACTTAGTGCTGGTTTGAAGTGCACTTCAGAGTCCATAATAATATTTGCATGTCATACATGATCTGACTATGATGGCAAAATCTGGGTTGATGGAGATTGCAATTTTTGTGGGTGACCTTTATCGGGCCCGACAGAGGCATGGGAAGGTTTCTTCTAAAAACCAATGTTATGGCTTGCTTTTCCTGATTGGTGCTACTTGAATGATTTATTCATCCCATTGGGATGAGTTCCACACTTGAGGGTTTGGTTATATCTGGAATTTGTGTCTTCTAGGGTTTTAGGTAGTCTTATTGTTAAGTTGTTTCCTTTTGCTTGCTTTTCTATTAACATTGTTATCTTCCTTTGGGTTTTGTGTCATTCCCAGTTGGGTTTGCATCTGATGCAATATTTTTTCTCAAAAGTTAATGAAATGCTCCTTTTGAGTATATTGTTCATTCTTCCACTTGTCTTCCATCTCTTGATGATGAACCTTGCAACGATTCATCGCCTTTTTCCTCCAAATCGACAAAAGAAAAAAAAAACATTAAAAAAAGAAGCAAAAAAGAACAAAAAAAAAAAAAAGAGAGCTCATCAGTCGTTCTTCATCTATTTTGGTGCCAAAGCCTTGGTAGTAAAAGGTCTTGAGCCATCCACACATCTGATCCCCTTCCAAAAACGAGGAGCTTAAGGGGAGATTTCACCTCATTGGGCCTATTAAAGGAGGCCATCTTTGGCCGCTAGCCTTTTCTTTGGAAAGCCCATTTTGGCCTACCCACAGCCTTATTATCGAGGCACCCCTTATATATTTTGGTCCCACCAGCCTCCACGGTCTGATTTAGAGACATTTTTGCATCGGTGCCGGATATTGCAAAAATAAGGGGGAAACAACTCCTAAAACAAAAGATGAAGAGAAATTTTCAATTTAAAATTCAATGACAAAAAGAGAGCAGAGCTCTAATTCAAAAAAATAAAAAAAACAAGCAATTCAACAACCCAAACAGGGGCAAGAGAAAAATTTCTCATAAAAAAAGCGGTCAAGTGGGGCAAAAGTTACTAAAGTCCCGACTAGACCCTGGGGGCATATTTGAGCTTTTACCCTACTCTGGAACAAAGTCCTAAGTCCCATTATAACCTAACAATTGCTCCTAGGCCAAATGAGGAGAGATCTTCTCCGATAGCTTCAAGCTCACTCGGTTATGGTGGAACTTAATTTTCAAGGCCGTAGCACCAATAGATCATTTGAAGTAGGAGCTACATTCTACCTGATTCCTGATTTACTCGGGATACGTAGGTAGCTTGAGAAGTCAACTTCAAGCTCGGTCTACCATCATCTCAATCTCCAAAATACCTTGATTTGTTTGGGCTTCACATGAATGTCCCTTCTTGAATTCCAATTTTGAGGGTGATTGTTGCTACTTTTATCAATGAAGAGATGACTTGCTTAGACTCAAACTCTTTTTCCCGTCTCTCATTTTGATGGATTCCCAAGGGTTTCACATGTTAGTCCTTCCTTCTAATTTACTGATCCTTGATTGGTGTTATTTCTCTTGGGAGTTCGCCATTCCAACATAATATCTCCCCACTCTACCCATTGTAGAACCATTGGGTTTGCTTTCTCTTCATTTCTTTTGTCTCCCTTGCTACTATTTTGCTCCTCGCCATATAGGGACGGCTGAGGAAAAAGCCCAAAAATTTTTTAAGGGGCTAAAGACATCTATTGGTATAGTGTTGGAGGGGTTGGACTTAACTGATTATGCACAAATTGTACAAAAAGCCAAGAAAATGGAAGATAAGCAAAAGGGAGAGCCATCCCTTACATCTAGAATATGGAAAAGGGCAAACTCATATGCTGATTTGGGTAGCCTGAGTAAGAGCTTTTACGGATCATACTCCTATGGACCCACCTACAGACAGCCCTACAGGCCATTGGATTACCCTTCCCGACTAGCTAGTGGGTCAGGCACTACATCATTCTGCCTGAACACTAGTGTGGTGCCTACGGCTTTGAGACCCCCTCATCCTCTAGCTGCACCAGGATCAGTACAGAGAGCTCCCGCTCCAGTTCAAATATGGCCAAGCCAATGTTATAATTGTCATTCATACGAGCACTTCACCAAGGATTGTCGGTACCCAGTGGCGGCACCACCAAATTGGCCCCCTGTTCATAGTCCTACATTGACTCAGGGAAACTAGCCTAAGGGAAGGATGCATGCCCTAACAGCTAAGGAGGCTGAAGCCAGTACAGAAATAGTAGTAGGTATACTTTAATTAAAAGACCTTGTGATTCAAAATTGAATAACCTATTATACTTATATGCAATGCAATGCTAGGTTCCTTATCTATATCAGGTATACTTGCATATGTCTTATTCGACTCCAAAGCTTCGTATTCATTTATATCTTAAGAGATTTGTCAGAAAGCTTGATGTGCCATCTAAGACCTTAGAATGCAAGTTAGTTGTTAGCACATCCATGGGCACTATAGAATAGTTGAAAGAAGTGTGTGGGCCATGTTTAGTTAAATTAATGGAAAGAAACTGGATGCCCAGCTTATCAAATTCAATGTGCAAAATTTTAACGTCTTTCTGGGCATTGATTGGTTCTCGACTCATCGAGCAAATGTGATGTGTGCCAAGAAACAGGTTAAAGTGTTGGATGGTAAAGGAGAAGAGCTTGTATATCAAGCTAAAAGGTCAAGGCGACCTAGAAAGACTGTCATCTCTGCATTTTAGGCAGTGAAGTTATTAGAAGATGGATGTCAGGGCTACCTTGCATCAGTACTAGATGTGGATGCAAAGGTTAAACCATTAGAGGAATTAGAGGTAGTTAAGGAATTCCCTAAAGTCTTCCCAGATGATCTAACTTGGCTTTCGCCTAATAGAGAGCTGGAGTTTGACATTGATCTGAATCGTGGATCTATCCCAGTGTCTAAAGCTCTGTATAGAATGGCACCAGCCGAATTAAAAGAGCTACAGACATAGCTGCAAGATTTATTAAAAAAGAGGTTTATATGCCCAAGTGTCTCACCTTGGGGTGCACCAATCTTATTTGTCAAGAAGGATGGTAGTCTGCGTATGTGCATCAATTACCGAGAACTAAACAAGTTGACTATTAAGAACTGGTATCCATTGCCATGCATCGATGACATATTCGATCAATTGCAAGGTGCTAAGGTACTTTCAAAGATTGATCTTAGATCGGGTTCTTACCATCTTAAGATAAAGAGCAGTGATATACCAAAGACAACTTTAAGAACCTGATATGGTCATTATGAGTTCTTAGTGCTATCTTTTGGGCTAACCAATGCACCGGCTGCTTTTATGGATTTAATAAATTGGGTATTCCATGATGTCCTTGATAAGTGGGCCACCATTTTCATTGATGGTATCTTGATTTACTCAAAGTGAGAAGAATATGTAAGACACTTAAGGATGGTGTTATAAAGATTAAGAGAACAATAATTATATGCCAAATTCAACAAATACGAATTTTGGTACAAGAAAGTTGGATTCCTTGGACTCGTGGTGTCTAAGAATGGGATTGAGGTGGACCCAGACAAAGTAAAAGTTGTAGTAAAGTTGGAAGCATCCAAGAATGTAACAGAGATCAGAAGCTTCTTGGGCTTGGCAGGCTACTACCGGTGCTTTGTAAAAAAAATTTCTCGAATTTCAGCGCCGTTGACTATGTTAACCAGGAAAGGTGTAAAGTTTGAATGGTCAGAAGAGTTGAAAATAGTTCCTAAGAGTTGAAGAAACGATTAGTTTCAGCTCCTGTATTAACCATTCGAAATGGTACAGGTGGGTTGATAGTCTATACTAATGCATCCAAGATAGGGTTGGGCTGTGTTCTCATGTAACATGGCAAGGTGGTAGCATATGCATCTAGGCAACTCAAGGAGTATGAGAAAAACTACCAAACTCATGATTTAGAACTGGTAGCAGTCATCTTTACCTTGAAGATCTGGCATCATTTCCTATATAGGGAGAGTGTGAAATATACAGTGATCATAAAAGCCATAAGTACTTCTTCACCCAACGAGATTTAAATATAGGTAGAGAAGATAGCTTGAGCTTATGAAGGACTATGATTGTAATAATCAGTACCACCCAGGTAAGGCTAATGTGGTGTCTGATGCCCTAAGTCAGAAGGCTCAGACTGTATCACTTTCGTACTTCGCTATCAGTCCACAATTGATACAAGAGGCGATATTGATGGATGAAATTCTTCTATATAAGGGAGCAACATTGGAGCTTGAACATCAGTCAGCTGATGTTAAGTAGTTGACTATATCCTTGTCAGCCTTGTAGGAACATCCATCCATTAGACAAGAGGTGGTAGTAAAACAATCTGTGGATCCTGAGCTGCAAAGGATCAGGTTGAAGATTCAAGAGTAGACAATGAATGACCCTGACTTCAAAATTGTCAATGACGAGGCATTACTATTTCAGGACTGGTTGTGTGTACCTGACGACATGGAGATACAGGATAAGATTGTGAAGGAAGCACACAGTTCTGAATACTCACTTCATCTTGGAAGTATATAGATATATAAAGATCTTAAACAAAACTATTGGTGGCCAGCAATGAAGACCACTATTGCCTTGTATATAGCAAAATGTCTTGTGTGTCAGAAGGTCAAGGCAGAAAGGCATCAACCATATGGTATTTTGTAGCTACTCCCCGTACCGGAGTGGAAGTGGGATAGGATCACCATGGATTTTGTCACAGGACTACCTCATACACCCAAGGGAATGGATGCAATTTGGGTGGTAGTTGATAGGTTTACCTACACTGCTCATTTTATTCTGATCAAGACCAATTACTCCATGGACAAGTTAGCTCAACTGTATATGGATAACATAGTCCGTTTACAAGGAGTACCGGTGAGCATGGTGTCAGATAGGGACCCGAGTTTCACATCTAGACTTTAGAAGAGTCACTAGAAAGCATTGGGGATACAAGTGAATTTAAGTACTGCTTTTCATCCATAGACTGATGGGCAATCAAAATGTACCATACATATACTAGAAGACATGCTCAGGGCCTATGTAATGGAAATGAATTACAGTTGGGAAGAATACATACCTCTTATGGAGTTTGCTTATAATAATAGCTATCAAGCCACAATCTGGATGGCTCCATATGAAGCATTGTATGAAAGAAAGTGCAGAACACCCCTACATTAGGATAAAGTAGGTGAGCGACGAATGCTTGGACCAGAAAAGATACAGATGATGTGTGACAAGGTCGACATAATTCAAGATCTCCAACCCCATGTTGGAGTTTCCAATCGAGGACTGGTGGGTCCCTGGAGATCTCGGGCATGGGGCCAAGTGCTCATGCGAGAGTTATGTTCTGGGATGGCAACACTGATACCTACACAGAATTCTTTTTGATTATTTTGGAAATGTTACCCCTTTTGTGCTCTGGATGTTTAAATTATATTTCATGTGTACATATCACGCCTGCGGGCCCAAATGTAAATGTATTATGTAACACAATTTGAGTATCAAGAGTATTAGGGTATTTATAGGTATGTACATGTAAGACTTCCACTGAAATATAGGATTTACTTGACTTAGTGTGTGTGTATGTTGTGCTGTGATTACTGTATTAGATGATCCTGGCAAGTTTGGGATTAATAGGTGTTAACTCAGTCATCGGTCCAATTCTGTATAGAACGATGTGTGACAGCGGTGGTATCAGAGCATGATGATCTACCCACACACAACATACAAGTTAGATCCCATAGAGTCTTATAATAGGACCCCGGGGTTGGGTAAACATAAAAGCCTTAAAGGAATAAAATCTGTAATAAGATGAAAAAGTCTAAATAATTGGATTTCATTGCATGCATGAGTGTAGAACTCAGAAAGACTAATTGGTCAAGTCCATAGACCATTAACTCAAAATTTAATGACAATTTTAGCTACATAAAGGCGCTATATTAAATTTTCAAAAATTTTACACAAGTCACCTAATAATCACATACATAAACATAATCACAAACTAGGGTGACACACTATCACCACCAAACCACAACAGAATAAATCAAAATAAGTAAAATAATCCAAAAGTTATAAATATCCATAGAATACTACCAAGTGCCAACCCATAAAAGTGTATCAGAATATATACAACCACCAGATATCAAAATCACTATAATCAAACATAGAGGGAGGAATGAAAGATAGAAAAGAAGGACTGCAGAGGAGGCTCTGTCGCTTCATTGATCATCCTTGGATGCGGTGGATGAACTTCCTCACTTGGGCCATGATTTACAATGGAATTCGTAGTCAAAAAATTCTAATCGGTCATTTATCTGGACCACCTCCCCTTGCACTTGGCGAAAATCAGTGGTGATGCCCTTGGAAACATTATCCAAGTCCTCTGTTAGGGTCTGGAAATCAGTCTCCATTCTCCCCAGTCTACACTATATCGCCAACTCTCGGCCGACACTCTCCTCTTCCTGCTAAAAAATCCGATCTTACCCTTCTTTCAGAGCACCAATGCTATCCATCAGCCTTTGAAAATCAAAAGCCCCACCTAAAGGGGGTGGAACTATAAAGTGTGGATCTGCAACCCTAGATCTACGGGCTCATCCTCTTCAATATCCTCCTCATGGGGATGAGGGAAATAGTCCTCATCCTCCCTTTTCATATACTCTGCCTCCATATCTTTTGGCCCATGCTCATCAACCTCCTGTAGCACCCCCATAGGCATTGGTAACCCCCTCCTCCTCAAGTTCCCCTAGTGCACTTATCCCCTGGGTATTTCTCTTCCACACCTGGTAAATCCACCTGGAAATACTCAAACACCTTAGTAAGCGACCTACCATAAGGGAAGCCAGAGTCATTGGGGTGAGCAGTGTAGTATTCCATCATTTTCATCATAACATAGGGGAGGCAAAGTCAGGAAACACCCTCTTCCAAAGCCATAAGAATGCAGTAGGCAAGGTAGGCAGTCATAAAACTTACCTGGTTCCTGTGGCCCACTCTGGGAACTAGATTAAACTGAGTCAAATGGGTGAACACATGGGTGTCTACATTAAAGCTATCTCGGACAAGGGGCACTCCTTGTGCCCACATATGGTCTCAAAGATGCCCTTTTGCATCTCAGTGCTCAAATCTGGATCCACAGCCTTGATCCTTGGGGGATTGTAGAAATGGGCACCCTCAGCCAAGAAACCCAGAATTGCCGCCAACAAATCCACTGTTAGAACAATGTCTACTCTCTTTACTAGACTGGTGAGGGAGTACTCCCCCTCCCCAAAAGAGACCTCCAAATTACAATAGAAGTACCAGACAAGATCCTCATGGCATAGGTTGTCAGGGTGGAGCATGGGTTGCCAACCCAAGGCTGTAAATCTCTCTAGCATCTGATAAGCACTGAAGTCAACGATCACTATAGTCTTCTCTATCATGACCGGCCTTGTAAAGAAGATGGACCAGGCGACAGCCGCCTTAGTGCTGCGGAACAAACTCTCATCGTAATTCATCAGATTAACGGAGGGGTTCCTTGTGGGCCGTGTCCATGATGAAGAGGAACCAGGGGCAACGTTCCTCCCCCTGGAGGTAGTGGTCTTCATCCTCTTGGTGGAGGAGGCCGTCTCCTTGCCCTTTCTAGAGGACATCCTGATAATACAAGAGAGATGTGTGAGTAAACGAACAAGGGATATCAAAAGAATGTGATAGTAGTATTCTAAAAAGGGGGTGAGATGATCCCTATGAGAAATGACATAGATAATAAAAACCCCATAGTGCAATTAGCAATGCCAAAATGCAATGATGCTAAGTGATGAAATTGAGAGAAGTAAAGAAATGTATGTAAGGATAAGTAAGTCAAGGGTGCCTAGTGAATACAAGGAAATGAAGCATATGGATGCAAGGACCTACTAAATGCCCAAATACAATTGAATGGATGGCATTAGGAAAAAATCATAGTAAGAAGTCTAAATAAATGAGAGAAGATGAATGGGAGTCCCAAAACTGTAAATTGTGGAAATCTCTATATTTTTGCAAGAAAATTCTTTTGAGACAAATATATTACTAATTGGTGGAGGTGGATGTAGTTGAATCCATTATTTATAAGATAAAAAAGGAAAATGAGGAGAACCCCCAAAATTTCTCAAGAATTGATCATAAAAGGGGGGTTATGTATATCAAAAGAAGGGAAATCTATGCACACACAAATAGAAATGACTACTCTACTAATGGGTGTGTGCAATGAGAGTGAAGAATTACATTTGAATCATCAATTTGAAATAACCTAAAACAGAGAAATTAGGGTAAAGGTTGAGATTTTCTCTCTATAATCAGTCAAGAATGAACAATAAGCAATGAAAATCACAAATGAACTACCACATTGTCAAGAAACAAACTTTCCATGGAAGAAAATGGTACAAAATAAGAGAATCTAAGATTCTACCATGAAAGAACACCGAAAACATCATTATCAAAGAGAAAAAGGGAGAAGGAGAACATACTTGTGGATTTGAGGAGATGAAGCAGAGTTGAAACGGCGAGTTGGTGAGTGGAGTCGCGGGTTCGAGTGTTAGAATGGACCCTCAAATTTCCCTATTTGAATTTGGAAAGTAGAAGAAGAGATAGTGGGAAAATAGGGTTTTAAAACACCCTTTTTAAAATGGTCTCTGACGAGACTAGCATGCCACCGACCGGTGGGCCTCTGCCTGACCTTGGTCATCGGTCTTTCCCGTCGGTATGAGTACAAAGGCCTAGAATGGCCTATGCTTGGAAATTTTAGTGTTTCGTGCTTAGTGGGTCCCAATTAGGTGCCAATAGGGGTGTTTTTTTCCGCATAGTTAGTCATTGTTGGGAAACCCAACTATGCATTGATAATTAATTTGGACGTGTTTGGTCATGAGGTGTGGTGCATCAATGTAACTTTTGATATAAAATGCATTTGATTGTGAATATATACAAAAATGTTGTGGCACTCAATCAATGATTACATTTTGGAATAATCCAGGTACAGAACACCATGGTATGCACCAAATCCGGTGGTCATGCCCGTGGTACCTCTCGTGGTCGACCACCCATTTCCCGTGATCCTTGACCCATGGGGTAATCCTCACAACCACCACCACAAGTGGATCATGATCAGGAGCAACTTCAGAGTAACCCACCCATGAATGAAATTCTGGGTACCCCACATGTCATCACTCCTAGTGATGTGGCGACCCTTATACAATAGTCGCAAGGGGCCTTTCAGTAGCAGTTGCTTCAGCAGGAACAAACTTCCATGGCTGCTATGCAACAAAACTTGAACCCTACGCTATAGGATTAGCCTCCTAGAGGGGTTACTTCGTAGGACCCTCCAATGGCGTCTGGTGTTGGGGTACAATCAGGAGGAATACTGCCTGGGGTTACACGTCAAGATCGACTAGGAGGTACCCCTCCGGTTCCACCATATGGCACTCTGCCATTTATGATGCCTCCACTCTATCCATATTATCCACCTTATCATCCACTATGAAAAATGTGGTAGAATCTTTTAAGAAGTATATGTCACCCATATTCACCAAGCTGGGTAATGATCCATTGGAGCCTAATCGATGGATCCAAGATTTGGAGAAAGTATTTGATATAGTAAAGTGCACAGAGGCACAGAAGCTTATCTGTGCAGGGTTGCAACTTAGAAATGAAGCTAATTCTTGGTGGAAAGCTTCCAAGCCTATATTGAGGGCAACTCACCTGGAGCCTACATGGAAACAATTCAAGGAATTGTTCTTATCAAATTACTATCCAAAGAGCTTCAGAGACCGCAAGGAAGCGAAGTTTATGGCACTAACTTAAGGAAGCAAAGTTGTTCTGGAGTATCAGTAACAGTTTAAAAGTTTGTTCTATTTTGCTCCTCGCCATATGAAGACGGTTGAGGAAAAAGCCCAGAAATTTTTGAAGGGGCTGAAGACATGTATTGGTTCAGTGCTGGAGGTGTTGGACTTAACTGATTATGTACAAACTGTGCAAAAAGCCAAGACAATGGAAGATAAGAAGAAGGGAGAGCCATCCCTTACACTGAGACTATAGAAGAGGGCAAACCCATATGCTGATTCGGGTAGCCCAAGTAAGGGCTTTTGTGGATTATACTCTTGTGGACACACCTACAGACAGTCCTACAGGCCATCAGTTTACCCTTCCCGACTAGCTAGTGGGTCAAGCACTACATCGTTCCTCCAGAACCCTAGTGTGGTGCTTATGGCTTCGAAACCCCCTCATCCTCTAGCTGCACCAGGATCAGTACAGAGAGCTCCCGCTCTAGTCTAGACATGGCCAAGTTGACGTTATAGTTGTGATTCGTATGGGCACTTCACTAAGGATTGCCAGTACCCAGCAGTGGCACTGCCAAATCGGCCTTCTATTCATAGACCTGCATTGAATCAAGGAAACCAGCCTCAGGGAAGGATGTATGCCTTAACAGCTGAGGAGGACGAAGCCAGTATAGAAGTAGTAGCAGGTATACTTTAATTAAAAGACCTTGTGATTAAAAATTGAGTAATCTATTATACTTATATGTTATGCAATGCTAGGTGTCTTATCTGTATCAGGTATACCTGCATATGTCTTATTCGACTCCAAAGCTTTGCATTCATTTGTGTCTAAGAGATTTGCTAGAAAGCTTCATGTGCCATCTAAGACCTTAGAATGCAAGTTAGTAGTTAGCACGCCCATGGGCACTGTGGAACAGTTGAAAGAAATATGTGGGCCATGTTTAGTTAAGATTAATGGAAAGAAAATGGATGCCTAGCTTATTAAATTCAATATGTAAAATTTTGACATCATTCTGGGCATGGACTGGTGGTCGACTCATCGAGAAAACGTGATGTGTGCCGAGAAACAAATTAAAGTGTTGGATGGTAAAGAAGAAGAGCTTATATATCAAGCTGAAAGGTCAAGGTGACCTAGAAAGACTGTCATCTCTGCATTGTAGGTGGTGAAGTTATTAGAAGATGGATGTCAGGGCTACCTTGCATCAATACTAGATGTGGATGCAAAGGTTACACCATTGGAGGAATTTGAGGCAGTCAAGGAATTCCCTGATGTCTTCCCAGATGATCTAACTTAACTTCTGCCTGATAAAGAGTTGGAGTTTGCCACTGATCTGATTCCTGGAGCTGCCCCAGTGTCTAAACCACCATATAGAATGCCACTAGCCGAATCAAAAGAGCTACAAACACAATTGCAAGATTTGTTAAAAAAGGGGTCTATATACCCAAGTGTCTCACCTTGGGGTGCACAAGTCTTATTTGTCAAGAAAAAGGATGGTAGTCTACGTATGTGCATCGATTACCGAGAACTAAATAAGTTGACCATTAAGAACCAGTATCCATTGCCATGCATCGAGGATCTATTCGATCAACTGCAAGGTGCTAGGGTTCTTTCAAAGATTGATCTCATATCGGGTCATTACCAGCTTAAGATAAAGAGCAATGATTTACCAAAGATAGCTTTTAGAACCCGATATGGTCATTATGAGTTCTTACTGCTTTCTTTTGGGCTAACCAATGCATCGACTGCTTCTATGGATTTAATGAATCGGGTATTCTAAGATGTCCTTGATAAGTGGATCATCATTTTCATTGATGACATCTTGATTTACTCAAAGTAGGAAGAAGAACATGCAAGACACTTGAGGATGGTGTTACAAAGATTAAGAGAACAACAATTATACGCCAAATACAGCAAATGTGAATTTTGGCTCAAGCAAGTTAGATTCCTAGGACATGTGATGTCTGAGAATGGGATTAAGGTAGACCCAGACCAAGTAAAAGCGGTTGTAGAGTTGGAAGCACCCAAGAATGTAACAGAGATCAGAAGCTTCTTGGGCTTGGCAAGCTACTACTAGCGCTTTATTAAAAAATTTCTCGAATTTTGGCGCCGATGACTAAGTTGACTAGAAAAGGTGTAAAGTTGAATGGTCAGAAGAGTGTGAAAATAGTTTTCAAGAGTTAAAGAAACGGTTAATATCAGCTCCTGTATTGACCATTCCAAATGGTATAGGTGGGATGACAATTTATACTGATGCATCAAAGATAGGGTTGGGTTGTGTTCTCATGCAACACGGCAAGGTGGTAGCATACGTATCCAGGAAAATCAAGGAGTATGAGAAGAACTAGCCCACTCATAATTTAGAACTGTCAGTAGTCATCTTTGCCTTGAAGATCTGGCATCATTACCTATATGGGGAGAAGTGTAAAATATACAGTGATCACAAAAGCCATAAGTACTTCTTCACCCAACGAGATTTAAATATGAGGCAGAGAAGATGGCTTGAGCTTATGAAGGACTATGATTGTGATATTTAGTATCACCTGGGTAAGGCTAATGTGGTGGTTGATGCACTAAGTCGGAAGGCTCAGACTGTATCACTTTTGTACTTAGCTATTAGTCCGCAATTGATCCAGGAGGCAATATTGATAGATGAAATTCTTTTATATGAGGGAGCAACATTGGAGCTTGAACATCAGTCATATGATGTTAAGCAGTTGACTATATCCTTGTTAGCCTTGTAGGTACATCCATCCATCAAACAAGAGGTGGTAGTAAAACAATCTTTCGATCCTAAGCTACAAAGGATCAGGCTGAAGATTCAAGAGTAGACAATAAATGACCCTGACTTCATAATAGCCAATGATGGGGCATTACTATTTTGGGGAGCGGTTGTGTGTGCCCGACGACATGGAGATACAGGATAAGATTGTGATGGAAGTACATAATTTTAAATACTCACTTCATCTTAGAGGTACAAAGATGTATAAAGATCTTAAACAAAGCTATTGGTTGCCAGTAATGAAGACCGCTTTTGCCTTTTATGTAGCAAAATGTCTCGTGTGTCAAAAGGTTAAGGCAGAAAGGCATCGACCATATGGTACTTTGCAGCCACTCCCCGCACTAGAGTGGAAGTGGGATAGGATCACCATGAATTTTGTTACAGGACTACCCTGTACACCAAAGGAAATGAATGCAATTTGGGTGGTAGTTGATAGGCTTGGCAAGATTGCTTATTTTCTTCTAATCAGGACCAATCACTCCATGAACAAGTTAGCCCAACTTTATATGGATAACATAGTCCATTTACATAGAGTAGTACCGGTAAGCATTGTGTCACATAGAGACCCGAGATTCACATCTACATTCTGGAAGAGTCTTCAGCAAGCCTTAGGGACACAAGTGAATTTGAGTATTTCTTTTCATCCACAGACTGATGGGCCATCAGAACGTACCATACAGATACTGGAAGACATGCTCAGAGCATGTGCAATGGAAATGGATGGCAGTTGGGAAGAATACATACCTCTTATGGAGTTTTCTTATAATAATAGCTATCAAGCCACAATCCGGATGGCTCTATATGAAGCATTGTATGGCAGAAAGTGTAAAACGCCCCTATATTGGGATTAAGTAGGTGAGCAATGGATGCGTGGACAAGAAATGATACAGATGACATGTGACAAGGTCAACGTCATTCGAGAAAGAATTATAGCAGCCAAATCATGCCAGAAGAGCTATGCAGCAACCGCAGGAAGGATATTGAGTTCCAAGAGGGGGAGAAGGTGTTTCTCAAAATCACTCCTACTAAAGGGTTGCATAGATTCCACAAGAACGGCAAGCTAAGTCTGAGGTATATTGGCCCATTTGAAATCTTGGCTCGAGTTGGCTCCGTAGTATATATGTTGGATCTTCTGCCTTCCCTCAGCAATGTTCACAATATGTTCCATGTGTCTATGCTGAAACGGTACATCCATGATCCACCACATGTGCTACCCATGGAACCAAAATATTTAGAAGCTGATATGACCTACAAAGAGCAGCCTACTGAAATCTTAGATAAAAAAATAAAGACTCTTCGTAATCACTCCATCACTTTTGTGAAAGTTCAATGGGCCAATCATTCACTTAAGGAAGTATCTTGGGAGAAAGAGGATGACATTCAAGCCAAGCATCCTCATCTTTTCGGACAACAAGGTACTACAATTTTGAGGATGAAATTTTTAAAAAGGGGGGGTAAATGTGA
This sequence comes from Macadamia integrifolia, assembly GCF_013358625.1. NCBI lineage: Eukaryota > Viridiplantae > Streptophyta > Magnoliopsida > Proteales > Proteaceae > Macadamia > Macadamia integrifolia. Next base: position 39,400,071 of record NC_056565.1, read on the forward strand.
TACCCTACTTTCTAAACTAGGTCTAACTTCCCAGTTGGTTCGATTTGGTCTTGCAGGAGCTGAACTTGAGTGAGTTGAGGTGGGTACCTTTTGAAACATGATGGCTAGGGTGACTCTGAACTCAAGATGGTAAGATAAGTTGGAGTCCGTGCCTAGTGAAGTCCACGCCCAAGCCATGCACTTGCACATATCATCAGGCTATGTACGCATAATAAAGGTACGTGGCTATATTCTATGCTAAGTACGCGTGTTAATCGACTACCAAGAGTGGAATACATGTCAGTGTTGGACATTATGTCCATCAAACCCAGTTTCATGTAATGAACCAGTTCATTTCACATATAGATTTTTCTTATTTTATCGCATGTGATCATAAAAATGCAACTATGTCCATAATTTTTTTAAATTCAGTCACAACTAGGGTTTGGACTGGGCATCCATATCATATGGTTGTCTCATTACGTATGACTAGACATGGTGATGTCGGGATATGAATGAGAGCACACATATTGTGTGTGTGTTGGCGAAGAGTCTACTATGTCGTTTCCCACACGCATAACTGCCTGTGCTAATGTAGACACCCAATTTTGTCACCCTCCTTCGGCTATGATGAAATACGGATCTTGAACGTAACTTTTAACTTTTGACCAATAGAGATGCTGATGGAAACATTCCCCTACCCAAAACCCTAGAAATCCCCACACGAGAGAGAGGAAGGTCTAATTTTGACATTTTATACATGAAGGAATCTGGTAAATATGACCCTACAGATAAATAGTGCTCAAAAACACGATTGCGGTGATAAATGATATGTTAAAATTGGACCGACGAATCTCCCATAATCATCTCTAAAAAATCATGCTTTCTAGCACATATGTCGTGCACATGGACAGTCCCCCTAGAAACCTAGAAAATCCCCCACCTAGCCCAAAAACCCTAAAATTCATCCCCTACCTACCCAGATAACCCCGAAAAACTCCCGGGCCTAAAACCTTAGAAAGCCTCACACGGGAGAGAAGGGGGTCCAATTTTGGCTTTTTATATACGAAGAAATCTGGTCAAGATGACTGACAAATGGATAGTGCTTGGAAATACAATTACAACGGTATATGGTATGCAAAAATTAGACCATCGGCTTGCCCACAATCTTCCTTGGAAAATCACATTTTTTTTGTGTGCATGTCACTCACACCGACCAGCAGCCAGCTCAACCAGCCTAGCCTGGCCTACACACCCCTGTCGCATGCTGCAAGCCCCCGCTACACAACCTACATGCCCCCACTACCTACTGGGTGCCCTCACTGCACAGCCTTCGCGCCCCCACCGCACAACCTACGCATCCCTACTGCATGGCTTGCATGCCCCCGTCGCACACTATACACCCCCACTACACACTGTGTGCATGTTGCTCGCACACCCATGCCAGCCTGACTTGCACACACTATGCACATTGCCTGGACACCTATGCATGCATGCACCCGCTGGCCATGCCTACAGCACCTCGGCCATTACTCGCACATCATCCATCGCGCACCCATGACGTCACCCGCACTACTTGCCTAAACTAACTATACCTCAGGCAATTCAGCCTAGTCCTGTGTGCCATCATCAGTGGCTGGGATTGGTGTTCCTCTCTTCTCCCATTTTTTTGAAAATCATCTTTTTGGCTAAAATTTCTCTCCATTTTTTTTTGAAAACTGCCTTTTTCAGCTAAAATTTCTCTCCTCCCATTTTTTCAAAAATCCCATTTTACCCACTGGACAAAAGCCCTCCCCACCCATTTTTGCCTTCAACTCCCCCCTTTACCCATTGGACAAAAATCCTATCCCCTCAATTTGGGCAAAAGCTCCCTTTTGTCCACTGGATAAAGGGATTCCCCTCTCCTATTTGGTCGAAAAAAAACTATAAATACCCCCCCTTAGAAAAAACACACCAACAGACCACCAGAATCCCCCTTCACTCTTTCATAGTGAAATTTTCCAACCCTCCCCCTCTTGATTTTCTTCTGATCTTCAGAGTGATCTTCGTCAAGATCTTAAAACTCATTCGGATCTTCGAAGTGTTCTTTGGAATCTTAAAGATCTTCAATCCAAATTCTTAGTTAGCTCCAGTTTTTAGCCAAAAGTAGTATGCCCTTGAGCCACCTCTCTTGAGTGTTCTTAAGTGTTCTTGAGTGTTCTTGAGAGTTCTTGAGCGTTCCTAAGATATAAACCCCCCCTTTTGAGGTTCTTCAGGTCTACGAAGAGATCTTTGTTAAGATCTAAAAACTTTGTTCGGATCTTCAAAGTGTTCTTTGGGACTTTGGAGTTCTTTAATCCATTTTTAGGTTAGACCGTTACTTTTCAGAAGTAGCCATTCCTAGCCGAACATTTGTCCAAGTGTCCCTGGAATCCTTCCAGAAATAGCCATTCCCAGCAGAAGCTCTACTGAAGTACCACCTTAGCCTAGCCCTCCCTTAGCCTATCCCCAATGGAAGCTCTGCCGGAGTACCACCTCATCCTAAAACCACCTCATCCTAAATCTAGAAATAGCCTTCCCTAGCCAAAGCTCTGTTTGAATCCAAATCCAGAAATAGCCTTCCCTAGCCAAAGCTTTGTCCGAATCCCAATTCGAATGTAACTGTACCTAGCCAGAACCCTGTCCACATATCATCACAATAAAAAACTCTCAAGAAAGGAAGTTGGAGGTCAAAACCATCTTCCCCTGAGCTAGGAGAATCTGAAAGACAGTCTAAACTGGTACTAGCCAGGGGCCTACCCCTCTTGACCTGAAATAGGGGTTAAGTTCAGGTATAATTTCTCAACCAACTCATCATAATGTAGACTTTATACATGCCTTGTTTTAGCGTATATAGTAGTTTGAATTCAATTAATGTATATATGTGTGATAACTTAGTCATACATGTGGAATAGTAATAATTGTGGAAAATGTTCATTCTCGAGCATCTAGCAAGAAGACCGGTTGAACAAGGTAGATTGGGTGCTTAACACCTTCCCAACTTTGTAACCTGACACTTACCTTAAATCTCTAGACCAGATCAAACTTTGGGCACTTTTCTTAGGAATTGGGCCCTCCCCAGGGTCCTAGGCCCATAACCCTAGGTGGCGACTCCAAAACCCATTTGCATGATCCCGATCCCCGAATTGGACCATCATCAAAAACTCCATCTCAAATGATGAATTTTATACTCTTGTGAAATAGGCCTCCACATATCTCCAAGCAGTGATATAGCGGTGCGAGGCCCGCAATCAAAGCACACCATGACACGAACCCCTCCCCTCACATGAAACTAAAAGAGAGAGAGAGAGAGTAGAGAGGACAGGGAGGCATAATCTGTTTCTTTAGTCGCTACCCTCATAGGGGCGACTCTGCTGGGGATGAATGTGAAGCTTTCGATACTAGATGCTACTTTTAAATGCAAGAACATTTTCCACCACATTTGTTTGAAAACATGTTTGGCTAACCCCATGTTTGTAATTATATTCACTAATTGCATCATGCATCGTGCTCAAAGTGAAATCATTTGGCGAGGGACTCCCTGTCTTGCCTGCACCCTCAGAGAGGTCAGTGCATTTTATGGAGAGTACTCTGAGAGCAAATGATACCCACTTCTTGTACAAGAATAAAAGGTATCGTCAAATGATGAGGATGTTGTATTTGTGCCAGCACCCTCAGGGAGGTTCGTCCACTTTATGACATTCTGAGATCAAATGCGTCATCAAATGGTGAGGATATCCATATTTGTACCAGCAGCCTTGGGGAGGTCCGTGCACTTTATGGCATTCTAAGATCGAATGATGGTTACCCTACATTATACTTTTGCACACAATCATTCACGGTTCCACCACCCCGTGGCCAATTGCTTAACCTTGTGTGTAGTCACAAGTAATGGGCAAGGAAGTCACCCCCTTGATCTCATACCTATGGGTATATCAAAAGGATCATGTACCTAGCATATATAGATCCTATCAAGGAAGCCTTGTTGGTCCTATTGCATCCACCGCATGTTCGCATTATATAGAAAGTAGAGGAAGAAGCTAGGAGCGCCACAAGCTAATTGTAGAACTTGTTTGCGATCTTGAAAAGGAATGTTCCTGTACTATATTCCCGTCATAAAGAATTACTTTCCTAAAGTGGGTTTCAGATAGAAGGTGTCCATCCTCCTTAAGGAAAAATCCCAGATATGTAATTCAGGGGCAATCCCGTTAGAGTCACGTCAAGTCCCAAGAAGTCCCAAGAAGATCAGAAGGAAGGACACCTAGTGGGAAAAATAGTAAGGAAAGCATGACTTTACTACATGGAATGTTTTGTGGGAATATTCTCGATAAGCCATTTATATGAATCACCCACTTATGACATTGGGAGGACCAAGGGCATCAAAACCTATCCAACCCTATCATTAAGCAGACTAACTTTGGACGAATTAATGGTTGTTAACTTAGTGAATGTGTCAATAAGGGATTGGGAATTCAAGAATCCTAAAATAAACAACTTTTAGTTTAGGTATAATTCCACACCTCAAGTATTCTCCGCAGTCCCTTTGGATATGTCAAGGTAATCGATTGATTCGGATAAGTCCAAAATCACCTCCATCATATCTTTGAGATTGTCTACTGCCAGGTGATTGCAGCTCAGTAAGCATGGATCCAACCAACATGAAAACACCCGAACAACCTGGGTCTGTCCCGTGGAGACCCTGTAAACAGAAATGGCTGAAGTTAAAAGAGGGATAGCTCAAATATTGCATACACTTCAGAACCCTACTAAAGTTGACCCCAGGAATGAGCCGGCACCAGCTACGAGAGATGTGGAAAAAAATAGAGCTACAGGTCATCGTGGGAATTCTTATTGAGTTGACTCTGGAGAACCAGAGCATGTTTGACCAACTAGTCAGAGAGGATCTTCACCTACCCATCTGAATGGTCAACGAGGGGCTTATTCCAGGGTCCCTCCTCCAAGGGTAGTGATTGAAAATGAAGAAGAGGAATTTGCAGCACATGTCCGCTTTGAGCCTCCAGAGATAGAGAAAGAAAAGAAACTCAAAGAGTAATTAGAGAAGTTTTAAGAACATGATTCAAGTGGGAGAAAGCTCAGAAGGCTAAGCAGTGGATTTTTAAGAAATGAGTTTATTCTTTGGAGCAAGAATTCCAAAAAAAATCAAGTGGCAGACTGATAGGTTTGATGGGTCAGGAGACCCCAAGGCTCATCTCAAAGTCTTCCTCAGCATTGCCAAGTCATGGCAATTTGTAGATAACCATATGGGGCAAGCCTTCATGTTAACCCTATCAGGGCTAGCACTAAGGTGGCTCACACAGTTGGAGTCATCACAAACTCAGAACTGGGCAATAGTAGTGAAAGCCTTCACCAAGTAGTACTCCTATAATACTGAGGTGGATGTGAAACGTCAGGAGCTTAAGACATTGAGGCAGCAGCCTAAAGAAGGATTCACTACCTTCTTGATGAGATTTAGAGACAAGGCTGCCAAGATGGCAGATAGGCCTTCAAAATCAGAATAGGTGTGGAGAACAGAATTTTGATGTTCTTCTCTATTAGCATTTGCAAAATTTTGATGCGTTAATAGCCACAGGAACATGTGTGGAGAACAGAATTTTGAGAGAGGCCCAGTATCAAGGATCCTCCCAAGATGCAAGCAAGAACACTCAAGTCGGACGGGGAAAGGGTCTGGAAACTAATGTGGTGAGTGCAGTTCAACAGTCAGTCTCACCAGCCACTTCTTCAAAGCCCTTCATAATATAAGCAGATGCACCTACCCAAAAGGCCCCTCACCCAAGAAGGTAGTTTTCTGATTTGGGAATGCTCGTAACGACCGCATATAGGAAGTTAAAGAAGCAAGGATTGCTAGGGACAGTGGCTCCAAGAGTGATCAATAACCTTCCTCTAGATTGGTATAGGGATCATGAGTATTGTGCCTACCACACTCAGAAGGGGCACAACATTGAAGATGTTTGGGTTTACAGCATGCAATTCAGGACTTGGTAGACAACAAGACCATTGAAGTCAAGATTAAGCAATCTCCTGATGTCAACACCAATCCACTCCCTAATCATATGAACAATCTGGAGGAAGAAGACATAGAGAGTGACCCTACTCAACTCATTCTACCTAAAGCTCAGAAGAATCATATGAATGCCCACGCTTACAGGAGAGTCTTGAGTCAAAGGGCTGGAGTCTTAAGGACCCCCGGAAGAAAAGGATCATCAGGGGAAGAGTCAGAAGATCGGATGCCCCTGTTCATCCTTCCTCATCAGAAGAATCCACCGCACCATATTATCAACCTCCACCCTATTATCAACCTCCACCATATTTTCAGCCTCCGTAAGATCATCAGCTTTCCCCCCACCATCAAAGTGAAGGAACCTCCTCATCCTATTACCCCTACTCTTCATATCCTACTTCCCACATTACATCATCTTCTTACCATCCCACTTCTTATCCCTCATCTCCATTATACCAATCCCATTCTCAAGGTTTGGTGTATAACCCAAAAGAAGGATGGATGGATGAGTATAATTGGAAGGATATGCTTGAACTACCAGATTCCTCAAAGATGACTTCATCAACAGGATCAGTAAATGCATTAGGGGAAGACTAGGAGAGTGATCCCACTTCTCTAATTCAGCCTACTGTAGCTTCAGAAGACAATCCAGATGTAATTGAAGAGATTACAATTGATCTTCTTAGAGTAGTAACCACATTGGCCATAGGGGAGAAGATCAAGGAATACACTTCCTTAATCCACATAGGAAGTGACACAAAGGATGATGACGATGATGATGAGGATGAAAATAAAGATGAGAAGGATGAAGATGACTCTGATTCTTGAGAGGATGATAGGTATCCAGACTAGGATGACTACCAAGGGCTTTAGTACAATAATTATGATGATGAGTCAGAATATTACTCACTAGAACATCCGACATGTTTCTCAGTCTATGCTATTGGTGGTGATGATCTAATAGCTAACCCGATAGGTGGCATTTACCTTTCCCTCTCTATGGGAGGAGATAATTCTATGTCAGATTCAGAAAGTGATGAAGGATCTAGAGAGCTAATGCAAGTTTATCTGGATGAACCCGAATCCATATTAGAGATGGAGGAAAAGTTGTGTGAAGTGTACCCCAACACATTGAGAATGCAGGAAAGGGTGGAAGAAATTGACAACATGCTGGGTGAAGTAACAGTTAGTGATCGTTACTACCATGAGCAGTGGAATGATCTGGAGAAAATAGGGCCAGATGACACTTTCGAAAAGGTGATAGATTCTGCATTCCAACAACTTTCCAACGCAGTCAAGAAGTTACGAGCCAGGGCTGTGGATATTTGTGGAGGTCCTTGACTTCCCACCCCAAGCAAGGAAGGAGAATCAAAAGAAGAAAATGATTCTATGATGGTGATAATCACCCTAACCAAAAGTAATGATGGAGATAGTAATGCCACGGAGATTATTGTGAAACAACCAATCAACGTGATGGAAACTAGAAGTGGGAAAGACTATAAGGGCAAGGCTCTAGCAGTAGAGCAACCAAGGACTAATGAGGCCGAAACTAGCAATGTGAAGAAAGAGCCAGAGAACCCAGTATTGGCTCAACTCAAGAAGTCCCAGGCAAATATCTCTATTTGGAGATTGTTGATGGTGTACCCTTCGTACCGTGAAGCAGTCTTCAGGTCTCTTGCTAATGTGCAAGTGCCGATAGAGATAAAGCCAACATACCTCGCACATATAGTAGGGACAACATATGCAGTGTAGTCCCTGATGTTCTCAGATTCTGTGCTTCCTAAGAAAAACCTAGCACAATCAGGCTCTCCACCTTACAGTTGAATTACTTGACAAAGTGGTTCCCCAGGTTTTTGTTGACAATGGGTCCACTTTGAATGTGCTACCATTGAGATCTGTAAAGAGTATCGGCATCAACTTGGAAGAAATGAGGCCAACCAGCCAAACCATAAGGGCATACGATAATGCCAAGAGGAAGATCATTGGCATCATTACCTTTATTGTAAAGATTAGCCCAGTGAAGTTTGATGTTGATTTCCAAGTCATTGATATACCGACAACTTTTAACATGCTCTTGGGAAGGCCTTGGTTGCATCCTGAGAAGGCAGTGTCCTCTAGTCTCCATCAAAAAATGAAGTTCATTCATGAGGGGAAGGTGGTCTTAGTGGCCGAAGATCCTGAAGTGGTTAACACTTTGGCCAACATTGAAAATGGGGAAGAACAAGACCAGGAGGTGCAACTGAGTGGTTTTGAAATAAACGCCACTTACGCAGCCATTGCCAAGGAAGCTCCAAAGGAGAAAATCCCAGCCAACTATGAAGCCATCTGGAGTTCGCTAGTGAATTAGATGATAAAGAATATGCAGTACTTTCCTGGCATGGGGCTAAGGAAATGTCATCAAAGAGTTCCAAAGTAGCCTAGTTTGGTAGTGAACAAAGGGAAGAATGGTCTCGGGTACACTCCCCCAACTGTCAAAGGGCAGAAAGTGCTGAGGATGACTAGGAAGATCTCCATCACTTACTACCCTACTCTCAATGGGTACTTTATCAAAGAAGGAGAGGACTTTCCTTTTTAAGGAAATATGGAGCCATGGTTTGATGAAACTGCTGCCAAGATACAAGTAGGATTTGAAGTGTTCTTCCAAGACAAGTTCGATTGGGTGACTCATGAAGTTGAACAACAAAAAATGCTAGTCAAGGAAAGTGACCAAGACAACTACATTACTGGGATAGCGGAAGTTGCAATGATTGAAGTGGGTTCACCTCTGGTAACCCCACAGCACTAATCCAATCTAAAGAGTTGCCAAGTCCTTGAGTCCTCCTAAAAAGGGAGTGGGAAAAGAAGATAAGACTCACCTGCAGTCTACCACTTTCCTTTGATGTGAAAGGCTTCATTCGCTCCCTCCTATAAGAGCCAAGTGCCAAGAGCCTGAGAGTTGCATTAGCTCAAACCCCATCCTTTTGGAGGAAGAAGCACATATGCAAAACAGAGGATAACATAGAGGATGATGGTTTGTATGTACTGTGCCCAAACCAATTGCATTAGGAAGGCTCGTGAAGGTGGTCAAAGATGTGACTGAGACATCGTGATGTCATCCCTCAATAGGCTGGAAAAGATGGACTTCATAAAAAAAGGATTGAGTAGTCTCCACCAATCTTCACCCATCAGAAAGTTCAGCTTCTGAGAGCACGAGATTGATCAGTTGGTATTTGTGAAGAAGCGAGCACCTACCCAGGGGAACTATTGCACCACTGAAGAAGTAGCAACAACTTTCTTAGAAGGAGAAGAAGGCCCTTTGCCACATCTCCTCATCCATCAGGCCACTGAACCACTTCTGAACTGGACAAGTATTTGAGAAAACTTCAAGTTTGCTCATGCTTTTGAGTCAACCAGCCTGAATACCCCTGGCAAAAGCATCAAGCCAATTATTGAGTCTGTAGTCGAGTCTGGTGTTTATGATTCTGTGTCAACCTCCCCTCTTGAGGAGAGTCCAGAGTCTTTGCATGTTGAGTCTATCACTCGTTCTTTTATGAATGAAATTTCTGATTCTGAGTATAACTTGCCTCCTTTTTCCGATGATGATCTTAATTAATATCAAGAATTAATAAAACAATGCAAACCAAAGAAAGCCTAACCCATCCATGAGGATTCTCGGGTTATTAATCTAGGAACCAACCAATGCCTTTGAGAGGTAAAAATTGGCACTACCCTTGATGACGAAGAAGTAGAATGAATGATTAATCTTCTAAAGGAATTCGTTGAGGTCTTTACTTGGTCTTACGAGGATATGCTTGGTATCAACCCCAACATCGTGCTGCATCGATTGTTGACTTACCCTGGGGCAAAGCCGATAAAATAGAAGCTCTGAAGAATGCAGCCAGAATGGAGTGAAAAGATCAAAGAAGAAGTTGTGAAGCAATGGAATGTGGAGTTCCTACAGGTGGTGAAGTACCCCCATTGGTTGGCCAATATTGTACCAGTACCAAAGAAAGATGGGAAGGTACAAATGTGCATGGACTTCCAAGATCTTAACAAAGTGAGCCCTAAAGATGACTTCCCATTACCCCACATTGACATATTTGTAGTTAATACGGTGGGGCATGCTTTGTTATCATTCATGGATGGGTCTCGGGATACAATTAAATAAGCATGCACTCAGAGGATCGTGAGAAAACAGCCTTCACCACTCCGTGGAGAACCTATTGTTACAAGGTGATGCCTTTTGGACTGAAGAATGCCAGGGCAACTTATTAAGGAGCAGCCATGGCCATATTGCATCACATGATGAACAAAGATGTGGAAGTCTATGTGGACGACATGATAGTAAAGTTAAAAGATCGGCAGGGGCATATTCTAGCACTAAGACGAATTTTCGAAAGAATCAAGAAGTATTAGCTGAAGTTGAACCCTCAGAAGTGTGTGTTTGGGGCAACGAAGGGAAAGTTGTTAGGCTTCTTGGTGAGTGAAAGAGGCATTGAAGTTGACCTTATCAAAATTAAGGCAATCCAGGAAATGCCCACGCCTCGGACTGAGAAGCAAATACGAGGATTTCTAGGTCACATCCAATATATTAGTAGATTCATAACTCTGTTGACTACAATATGTGAACCAATTTTCAAGCTGCTGAAGAAGGATCAACCCACGGAATGGAATGACCAATGCCAACAAGCCTTTGACAAGATCAAGGAGTACCTTATGAACCCACCAGTATTGACACCGCTAGTGGAAGGAGAACCACTTCTGTTTTATCTGTCCATGGGAGAATATTCCATGGACTCTTTGCGAGCATAGAAGGAAATAGAAAAGGGTGTAAAGCATGCCATATATTACCTTAGTAAGAAGTTTCTAGAATATGAGACCTAGTACACATCTTTGGAAAGAACTTGAGCTGCGTTGATTTGGGCAACTAAAAGATTACGACACTATATGGCTTCCTATCCAGTGCATTTGATCTCAAAGATGGATCCCATCAAATATCTCTTCGAGAAACTGGCCTTAATAGGAAGGTTGACCCATTGGTTACTTTTTCTATCAGAGTTTGACATCACCTATATTACTCAAAAATCTATCAAGAGCCAGGCCATAGCTGATCATTTGGCTGCTCACCCCAGGAGAGATGGAAGATCCTTGGATGATGTCTTTCCCGATGAAGGAATCACAACGGTAGAGAAAGAAGATACAGTTAATGAATGGCAGTTATTCTTTAATGGAGTGGCCAATCAAAAGAGATGTAGTGCCGGAATATTGCTTGTCACTCCTCACTGTCTTTATTTGCCTTTGTCATTTTGCCTCGACTTCCCCTGTACCAACATTGCTGAGTATGAAGCTTGGGCTTTGGGACTAGAAACGGCCTTGACCATTGGGGTTAAAAGGATAAAGGTGTATAGAGATTCATCCATTGTCATTTGTCAGACGCAAGAAAAGTGAAAAACTAGAGATGAAAAGTTGAATCCATATCAAGAACATCTGGAAGAGGTGATTGAACACTTTGAAAAGATTTCATTCTAATACTTCCAGAGGGATAACAACAGGTTTGCTGATACCCTTGTAACCTTGGCTTCTATGGTAGAGTGCAAGCCTATGGCTTGAGTCCGACCATTCTTGGTAGAACAAAGAAGTAGGCCCATTCTCCACTTGGGGCATTGATATCATTCTAATACTTCCAGAGAGAAGAAGTTTCTGAGAAGATATGCCACCCAGTTTATTCTCCAAGAGGATCAGTTATACAAGTAATCTTATGACGGAATACAGTTATTGTGTGTAGATGAGGAACAAGGTACAACTATCATGGACGAAATTCATCAAGGTCTTTATGGACCCCACATGAATGCCAAGATGTTATCTAAGAAGATCCTCAGGCTAAAATATTACTGGAACACAATGGAAGCAGATTGCGTGGACTTTGTTAGAAAATGTCACAAGTGTCAGATATTTTCTAATATCATACATATCCCACCAACAGAGTTGCATTTACTCAGTTCTCCTTGGCCATTCTCCACTTGGGGCATTGATATCATTGGAAAGGTCAACCCTAAAGCATCTAATGGCCATGAGTTCATCCTGGTAGCCTTTGATTATTTCACCAAGTGGGTAGAAGCTCAGTCCTATGCAGTCCTCACATCTACTAAGGTAGCCAAATTCATCCAAGAAAATATCATTGTGTGATATGGAGTACCTCAAGAATTGATATCAGACCAGGGATCCCACTTCTAGGGCAAGACCAACAAAATCTACACAAAGTTCGGTATCAGAAGGCATCACTGTACCACTTACAGGCCGTAAACTAATGGGGTAATAGAAGCATCTAATAAGAATATCAAAGTCATTCTGTAGAAAATGGTGGAAACACACAAGGATTAGGTTGATAAGTTTCCACTTGCCTTATAGGCATACCAGACTTCTGTACGGTCCTCGACGGGGACAACACCTTTCTCTTTGGCATATGGAGTTGAGACGGTTCTATCCGTGGAAATCATGGTACCGTCCTTAAGGGTACTCCTTGATAGTTAGCTACCTGAAGGAGAATGGGTGAAGTCTAGACATAATGAGCTCAATTTTCTCGATGAAAGGGGTATGAAAGCTATGAATAATCTGAAGAAATATCAACTGAGAATGGCTAGGGCCTTCGACAAGAGTGTGAAGCCTCATCACATAGAAGAAGGCAAACATGTTCTTCAAGAACAAAGAGCCCCGATTCATGACCCAAGAGGAAAATTCAGGCCCAACTGGAGTAGCCCATTCACTGTCAAAGAAATTCTATAGGCAAAGCTGTGAAACTCATAGACCACAACAGCAAAGAAATACTAGGATTGGTCAACATGGATCAATTCAAGAAATATTATGTCTGAAAGGGCAAAGAGCCTGAACTATAGTAGACCTAATTCCTTTCAAGGGATTAATAGGCAACTTGGCATGGGCAAGTGCGGTCCCAACCATCTAAAGGCAATAAATCGGTTCCTTGGTTAATAATCAAAGTATCTTAAAAGATCATCATAGTTTGTGTCCCCCAAGAATCACTAGTTGGCATAAAATGCCATTAGGTATCTGTCATCCACCCATTGTTCTGTCACTTCTTATCTAGGATTAGGTCCCCCAAGAATCGCCATTTAGCATAAAATACCATTAGGTATCTGTCATTCACCTATGGCCTGTCAACTCTTATCCAGGATTCTATCCCCTAAAAGAAAATCGCCACCCGGCACTAGTTCATCAAGGCTAGTTTACTCCCCACCCTTGATCAGTAAAAAAAAAAGAGCTTGATGCAATAGTGGTGAAGGCTTGTTTGAATCATTAGCTAATGAGTAATGCTTTGATAAATCATCATATCTTGCCGTTTGTATTGGTTTCAGGAAAATTCATGGGCTCGTTGGATAAGACGTTGAGGAAATGGACCTTAGACACAAATATGAGGGCAACAGGATTGTTGGAACACATGAATGTGTCATTTCTTGACCGGGTTGGATGAGTGAAGCTACATCACCAATTACTCCAATAGGTACCTCAACATTGGGATGCCAACCTACATGTATTGGAAGATTGCTTAAAGGAAATTTAGGATTTCTTCGGATGGAAAGAAGAAGAAGTAAAGCAGTTTGTCAGGTACAGGAAGATTGATATTCTGAAGGTGGCTCAGATCTTCATCCAATATCTACCAATGGGAGGAATCTGTCAGCAGAGATCCCTAGATGCTTATCTACTTTGCATGATAGCTCGTTATGTTCTCTGCCCTCCCTGGTATGGTGCACCATCTGTTTGGATTGATGTAGTAAAATAGTTGAAGAAGGGAGGTGACATAATCCCTACGGTTATTATAAAAATGTTTAAGGGATTTGATGACATGAGCTATGGCCATAGATTCAGACTAGATCATTATTAGGGGAGTCCTGTTATTTTTCAAATTTGGCTCCTCGAGAAACTAAAGCTCACCAAGCCATTAAGGGGAAGCCCACTCAGAGTTTTTTGCTACCTGGATAAGAGAGAAGTTTCAGAATTCAAACTTATCACCGATTGGAAAAGTACTTACAGGAAAGGACTGTGCAGGGTATCGCATGGAGCTGCCGAGGGAAGCCATAAGAAGATTTTCTGATGAAGACCCCTAGCCACAACTATGTCAGACTGATGGGATTGACTCACATGTCCTTTTATTTGCCTATGTACATCAGACGACAATATGGGCTCGAGGAGATGGACTCAGAATAGTTAATGAACTTTCACCCACCTCAAGAATTGTCTCCCCACCTTGTTATTCACCTATCCCATCTATGGTAGGAAACTGGTCCCCCTTTTCATGTAATTCACTTGGTAATGGAATGAGGAAGTATTTGGATTTTTCTGTTGTCCCGATTATTCTAAATTATGACTTGAGTTGTGGAATTGATTGTGCCTAAGCATTGCAAGAAAACAAAAAAGAAATGGGAAGAAAGATTTTCTTTGTGCCAAAAGTAAGTTTTCATAAAGATGCTGAAATAAAATAATGAACAAACAAGGGGAGGGAAAAAGAAAAAAAAAAGAAAATATCCATGTGTTTGTGTTTGCAGGAAATACAGGAATAAATCCCTATAGGTCAGAAGCCATCATCTGAATAGTACTCTGAACCATCCTCATGAAGCACTGAGGAATCCATAGATGCTAGTTCAACCTGCTCCAACCTCCGGGTCAGGTCCTCAATCAATGCACCCTGCCAGGCAATCTCCTGATCCTTGGCAACTAACACCTCACATAGGCTATAGTGCATCCTCCTAATCTCAACATAGACCTCCGGGGACACCTGACAAAGAGCATATCAGCCAAAGGAAGTCAAGTGTTAATTGGAAAATGATCGAATACTTACATAATCATAAGGAATAGGCAGCCCAAGGGAAGCGCCTATATCTATGTTTGGCTCCAGAAGATGAGGGAGGCTGGGGTCGGGCGCATTGGGATAGGTCCAGGCAGAGAAGCCCTAAAAGGGGACATTATCAACCTTAAGAGAGCTCCCAGCACTAGTAGAGGGCCTTTCCTGTGAAGGATCGGTAGCACTGATATGCGACCGAACAACAGAAGGATCTACACATCTTACTCTCCCTTAAAAGAACATCAATCAAGATCAAAACAAGGAAGACTCTATAGGAAATACTCAAGAAAGGGCAACGTACAACTGGACCATTGGGACCGAGAGGGTTGCACACTGTCTCCTACTCCAGGAAGGCTTCGTAGTCCCTATCCGAATCAAGAAAGGAGTCCTCCCATACTCCATTAGCCAAGTGCTTCATCTCGTCTGCAGGGACAATCTCTGGACAATGCATAGTGGGTGGAGGAAGACCGGGAGAAGGGCGTGGATCGATATCTTACCACTAGGGTACTACTCTCTCTCCTAAGTACCAGGCGTGGCCCCATATGCCCTGAAAAAGGACTCGGTTCTCAGATAATTATTGAGCCAAGGTGACTCTTTCAGGATCCAAAAATATGATGTCATGGAATGGGCTCCAAGTAACCTACAAAACCAAGGAAAAGTAAAGTACAAGCATAAGGATAAAGGAGTTTTAGTGTTAGACATGGCATACCACGGAGAGATCATTCAAAAGAGAACAAGCGGTGGTCCCTGAAGGGTGGCGTCAGGCCCTGACCACCTAGTTATCTCCCCACTTTTTGGCCAGGGGGAAGAAGAATGTCTCAGGATCCCTCAGTTTAGGGGCTTTGGTCCCCAGGTGCTCAAAACACTAGGGTTGTTTCAAGAAATCAAAGTAAGAAAGTGCAGACCAAATGACTAAAAGAAAATAGATATAAGAAGGAAAGTTGCCTAGATAATGTTGCCTGCCCCCTTGAGGCCCCTATCTCCATAGGACAGCAGGTTTAGGGACCGTAGGAGATATGCATAGGCTGCCCCACCCCAGGCCCAAGAATCTACTGTGCAAAGATCTTTAAGGAAGTACACCAGGAGGATATCTACTCCCCCTCGGAGATCACTAAAGAGGCACTGACCCACAGCGAATAGCAAGAAGGAACATGCCATCTGAAACATGTTACCTGGATTCTCTCCCAGGCCAACTTTCCACCATCGGGCACTAATCTCCCCTAGGCGGATGTATGTTTGGCAGGATTTAATGGTGATTCCGGTCAGATCTACAAACTCTCTAGCAGTCGAAAATCCTGCGGGTAGGGTCATGGATCTACCCCCAAATGGAATGCCTATCAAGGCATAGAAGCACATAGGCGTAATGGTGATCTCGCCAATAGGAAGGTGGAAAGTGTGAGTACTCAGCCACCACCATTACTTCAAGGCCCCCACCAATGTCGGATTAAACTTTTGGGTCTCTATGAGGGCCAGTCGGCACAAATAGGTATCATCAACCATCTCCTTCACCTTACGAGGGAGCATCCTATGCCAGGACTGAACCATGTTTGGATGGCCATAGGAGGCCAAGGTAGGTGGTTCCTTCCCCTCATGCTAATGGAAATAAGTAAAAATAATAATAATAATAATAATAAATAAAGAAAAAACAGCAAAAAGCAAAAACAATACGATAAAAAAAAAAAAAAAAGAGAACAACAAAATAGAAATAAAAGATGATTAAAATAATGAATGAAATGTAAAGACTTGCCTAGGCACCCCATATGGAGTTGCAGATGTGATTTTGGCTGCTGTGAAGAGTCTGCCCGGAATACCAGTTAGCCAGGCCCTCATCCCTGTGGGAAGGACTGCTACAACTCTTGAGTTGGACCTCTCCTAGAGTCTTCATCTTCCTCCACTCAGCCATATTTTTAGAAAATGTAAAAAGCCCCAGAAACTTTTCAAAATTGCAAAGAGCCTTAGAAACCTTCCAAAATTATAAGAAACCCCTAAAAGCTTCCCAAATTGCATAAAAGCCCACAAGAATATCAAATTCTTCAAATAACTCCTCCCTTAAGAACAGGATGAAAATATTCAAGAACTCCAAGAACAATATGAAGAAACTTCAAGAAAAAAGAAGGAAAACTCCAAGAAAAATTAGAAAGTTCTAGGAACTCACTTCACTTAGAAAAGCTAAAATGAAGAATGAACAGGGGAGAGGGCCCATTTTATATATATATATATATATATAAATTATTTTTGGATTCCAAATTCAATTCAAAGAAGAACTAAAGAATCAAAAGATTCCAAATCAAGCATCAAAATTCAAACCAAATCAATAAACAAAATTCCAAATCAAAAGCAAGAATTAAAAGATTCCAAATCAAGCATCAAAATTTAAAATTCAAATAAAAATCCAAATCAATTGTTATTGTCTTTTACAGGATGGAAAGAGCAGTAAGTTTCTTTCATGTAATTGATAAGGCCAGATAGCCTAGCCCAGTTCGAAAGTACCCGCCTGGAAAACCAGATAGCCCAGCCTGGTTCGAAAAAACCCACCTGGAAGACCATATGGTCTAGATTGGTTCGAAAGAACCAGCCTGGAGACTAAAATTCCCTGAACTGGCACATGTGAAGCCCAGCTAAGGAAAATCAAAGAATCAAATATTTTTACTTGTTACAGGATTGGAAAAGCAATGAATTCCTCTCTTATAACCTTCGGTCCCAGATAGTTCAAATTGGTTCAAAGGACCCAGCTTGGAGACCAAAATTTCCTGAACTGGCACATGTGAAGCCCAGCTAAGGAAAATCAAAGATCAAAATAATAACATTTTTTGCAAGATTGGAAGAGCACCGAATTCCTTTCCTCAATTGGCAGCCCCAGGTAAGTCCTCCACTTCAAAGTAGGTAGGAGCTATTATCTATTGCATTTTTCAACTCCATCATAACTGAGCAAGATGACAGTAGTACATGCTCCGGGTGACAAAATGTGGTCATTCTTTTCTTTGCCCTTTGGCCGTTGGCAGAGGCCTCGGCCAAAGAGGGGCATTCTGTAGACACCCAATTTTGTCACCCTCCTCTAGCTATGATGAAATATGAATCTTAGACACGACTTTTGGCTTCCGACCAACAGAGATGCTGATGGAAACATTCCCCTACACAAAACCCTAAAAATCCCCGTGCGGGAGAGAGGAAGGTCTAATTTTAACTTCTTATATATGAAAGAATCTAGTCAAGATGACCATACAAATAAATAGTGCTTAGAAACACGATTCCAACGATATATGATATGTCAAAATTAGACCGCCAGATCTCCCGCAATCATCCATGAAAAATCATGCTTTCCTGCACATATGCCACGCACATGAATAGTCCCACTGGAAACCTGGAAAAATCCCCCACCTAGCCCAAACACCCAAAAATTCATCCCCTACCTACCCAGATAATCCCAAAACACTCCCGGGTCTGAAACCCTAGAAACCCTCGCACGGGAAAGAAGGGGGTCCAATTTTGGCATTTTATATACAAAAGAATCCGGTCAAGGTGACCATACAAATGGATAGTGCTCGGAAATACAATTCCGACGGTATATGGTATGCCAAAATTGGATTGTTGGATTGCCTGTAATCTTTCGTGGAAAATCACATTTTTTTCGTGCGCATGTCACGCACACCAACCAGCCAGCCAGCCAGCCAGTTAGCCAACCATCCCATGCAGCCAGCCTGGCCTGCAAGCCCCTACCGCATGTTGTGCACCCCCACTGCCTGCTGTGCGCCTCTGTCGCATGGCTTGCACTCCCCCACTGCACACTGTGCGTGCCCCTACTGCATGGTCGTGCACACCTTGCCTACACCTTGTGTATGTTGCCCGCACCCCACGCCAGCCTAACCCGCACATAATGTGCACATTGCCTACACACCCATGCATGCACACGCTCGCTACCCATTCCCGCACCACCTGGGCAAATACCCATGCATCATCCATCGCTCACAAGTGATGTCACTCGTAGTACGGCCTAAACTAACCATAGCTCGGGCACTTCGGCCTGGTCCTGTGCACCACCGTCAATGGCTGGGATTGGTGTTCCTCTCTCCTCCCATTTTTTTGAAAAATATCTTTTCTGGCTAAAATTTCTCTCTCCTCTCTTTTTTTGGAAAATCACCTTTTTCTGCTTAAATTTTCTCTCTCCTCTCATTTTTTCAAAAGCTCCCTTTTACCCACTAGACAATGCCCTCCCCACCCATTTTTTCCTTCAACTCCCCCCTTTACCCATTGGACAAAAATCCTATCCCCTCAATTTAGGCAAGAGCTCCCCTTTCGTTCACTGGATAAAGGGATTCCCCCTCTCCATTAGAAAAAAACACACCAATATACCATAATCCCCCTTCACTCTTTCATAGTGAAAATTTCCTCCCCTCCCCCTCTTCTTTTTCTTCTGATCTTCGGAGTAATCTTTGTCAAGATTCAAAAACTTATTGGGATCTTTGAAGTGTTCTTCGAGATCTTGAAGATCTTCAATCCAAATTCTTAGTTAGATCCAGTTTTTAGCCAAACATAGTATGTTCTTGAGCCACCTCCCATGAGTGTTCTTGAGAGTTCTTAAGCGTTCTTAAGCATTTCTGAGATAGAAACCCCCCTTTTTGAGGTTCTTTGGGTCTACGAAGAGATCTTTGTCAAGATCTAAAACTCTGTTCGGATCTTTAAAGTGTTCTTCAAGACTTTAGAGTTCTTTAGCCAAAGCTCTATCCAAATCCTAATCCGAATGTAACCGTTCCTAGCCGGAACCCTGTCCGTATACCATCACAATCAAAAACTCTCAAGAACGGAAGTTCAAGGTCAAGACCATCTTCCCTTGAGCCAGGAGAATCTGAAACATAGTCCAAACTGGTACTAGTCAGGGGCCCACCCCTCTTGACCCAAAATACGGGTTAAGTTCAAGTATAATTTCTCAACCAACTCGTCATAATGTAGACTTTATACATGCCTTGTTTTATTGTATATAGTAGTTTGAATTCAATTAATATATATATGTGTGATAACTTAGCCATACATGTGGAATAGTAATAATTATGGAAAATGTTCATTCTTGAGCATCTAGCAAGAAGACCGGTTGAACCAGGCAGATTCGGTGCTTAACACCTTCCCAACTTTGTAACCTGACACTTACCCTAAATCTCTGGACCAGACCAAATTTCGAGCACTTTTCTCAAGAATTGGGCCCACCCCTGAGTCCTAGGCCCATAACCCTAGGTGGTGACTCCAAACCCCATTTGCATGATCTTGACCCCCGAATTGGACCATCATCAAAATCCCCGTCTCAAATGATGAATTTTACACTGTTGCAAAATAGGCCTCCACGTATCTCCAATCAGAGATACGGTGGTGCAAGGCCTGCAAGAAAAGAACACCATGACACAACCCCCTCCCCTCACATGACAGTGAAAGAGAGAGAGAGAGAGGAGAGAGGAGAGAGGATGGGGAGGCATAGTCCATTTATCCGGCCGCTACCCTCACAGCTAATTAATGGGATAAACATAATGTCACATCTATCTTAAGCTTGAGAGATACTATTCACTGTGTGAATGAAATGTACACTTAGACATAACAATGATAGAGGTCCAAATTGGACCAACGCCATTATATTGGCTATGTGTCTAATTTGCATGAGTAATAGGTATGTCAACAAGGTAATCAATGCCCTTATAGGGGAACACCAATGTGGGGTTTCAATGCATGCCATTGGATTGGAATCAGAGCTCTGTACTAGTTGTGAAATAGTTCTAAGATTGAATGCATTCATATCTTAACCAATCCCGTCATTTGCATGTGCACCCCTTGAATTATATACTATGGCATAAGGGTATGGCGGTAATTTCATGGATCCCTAATAATTCATAATGAGGGTGTTGGTCAATGGGGATACTTGGGTAATTTAATATTTATTAAATACTTGATTTTTCTAATCCTATCTTAATAAGGTAATGATAGGATTGGATCATCCTTATTAGACTCTGCCTCTTCCCTTTCTTTGGAAACAAGCAATATGGTCAAGATAAGATTAAGTGAATTTGGGAAAGAAGAAATTAGGGTGACTCTTAGGAATTTGGATTCCAAATTAAGAAGCCTTGATTTTGGGAAAGAAGAAATTAGGATGACTCTGGGGAATTTTGATTCCAAATTAAGAAGCCTTGATTTTGGGAAAGAAGAGATTAGGGTGACTCTTTATGAATTTGGATTCCAAATTAAGTAGCCTTGATTTTGGGAAAGAAGAGAAAAAGGTGAACCTCTTGAGTTCATAATATAAACCCCCTCTCTCTCTCTCTCACAACTCTCTAGTCTCTTCTCTCTATTTTCTCTTTTCTATGTTTTTGATTTTTCCTTCTCCAAAAAGAGAAGGATATAGATTGGTTTTCAAAAACATTTTTCACCATTGAAGTTGTACTCAAAAGCTTGTGAAGTTTTCGAGTTTAAGTCTAACTTAGAGTTCTGGACCAAAGCTTGCCTTTCAACAAAGAGGAAGAACCATTGGCTGTAGGAGGAGTCACATTTGAGGCTCTCTGATCAAGTATATTTTATTATATTAATTATTCGTTATACCTTTTGGTATAAACTTCTTTTGGTTGATGAAATTGAATGCAAAAGAACCCGATTTTTATTTCCGCTGCATCTCGGGTATGGTTCGGGATCTCCAAATCCTATCAGTGGTATCAGAGCCCCAGACTTTCCCATTCAATTTCATCAATTGTTTTTGTGTTTGATTATAATTTACAACCATAGGGATTTTTTTTTTTAATGTGATTGAGATTCCTATACTCTGATTGGGTTTAGGAAACCCGAATTGGGAAGGCTAATGTGAGAAGTCTTTCATCTGAAAGGATTTTATTTTTTTTTCTATTTTTTATAAAAAAAAAAAAAAGGAAATAATAGAATATATATATTACATATAATGATATCTATATATAGATATATAAATATTTATGTGTCATATATGATAATACATGTACATATATAATGATGTATGTAAATTTGTACATAAAGATGTGCAAATTTTGATTGGCATTCTCTCTGATCAGCATGTTTGATATGGGTTTTTCTAGGAAGGTAGATAAACCATAACCTTCCATTGAGATGATTGCAAATATTGGCATATGCCACCTAGCAAATGCCTACAGGATAATGCTAGTGTAGTGTACGTCAATAATTTGCACCCATTTCTTATTAGATAGGTAAAGAGGGCAGATAATGAAGGGGCACTATGACAGTGGGCCATCCCTTATGTTTCTATGGATCTTACCGATGCAATGGGTATAAACATGACTTGAGTGTATGCCAGCCGACAAGATTATGGGCATGACACTCAGGTGGTCAAAAATATTGGAAACTTGTATGGTGGACTGATTAATCCTAGGAATCAAATTTTAAGCAATGACCCTGACAAGGCAAGTTGCTTGAAATTTGATTATGATGTTCAATTCATATTTAGGGTCATGAGGGAGACCTTAATTTATGAGAGAATCATTAAAAATGTTGCATATATATTGGTTTTTTTTTTATTTTAATGGTTATTGATTTCATATGATAATGTTTGTACATGTAGATTCTTAATGGCAACCATAAACAACACCTTCATGTCCCTAATAGCAGACACTAAGTTTACTGGCCCAAATTACAATGATTGGTATTACAATTTGAAGATGCTTCTGACTACTGAAAAATTGATTAATGTCCTCGATGAAGTAGTACCTCCACCATCCTAGGCCGATTCCACTCAGGAAGAACGTGACCGGTATGAGGATTTCCTTGTTAGGGACTCGAAAGTGGCACTTTATATTCACAATTCTATGGACAAGTCCATCCGTGATTCGATCAAGGATGTGAGGCATTCTGGTGCCAAAATGGACAAACTTGTTGAATTGTTCAACAAGAAATATGTCCATACTATATTTGACACTATGGATGAACTCCATGATGCCAAGCTTGCCTCGGGGACCTCTCCCATGGACCATGTCATGAAGATGATAAATTTATTGGAAAAACTTGAGGAGGCCATGAATGTGAAATTCCCTCTAGTATACAAGATTGGTTTAGTCTTATGTTCTCTGCCGGCCTCTTTCAATTTCTTCCGCATGTCATACAAGTTCAGTGAGAAGGAGTTGCAATTGACTGAACTCGCCCAAGCATTGGTAGAGGCAGAGAGATCACTTAACAAGTAAAAACCAGAGGTGAATACCATAGAGAAGAAGAAGTCTGCTTCCAAGAATAAGTGGAATAAGAAAAAGGGCAACAAAGGGAATATTTCCCAGAAGCCTAACCCTGGGAGCAAGGTGGGCAAGAAATCTAAAGAGGGAAATTGCCACCATTGTGGAAAACCTGGTCACTGGAGGAGGAACTGTCATGGTTACCTGGCATCCATTAAGATAAGAAGTCAGAGGAAAACAAGGAGGCTCCAAGGGAAGGTACATATAATGTCAATGTCCTTTATGAGTCTATTATGTCTGTTAAACTTGTCAATTCTTGGCTGGTAGATAGTGGTTCTACCATTCACATTTGTAATATGTTGCAAGGGTTTGAAGAGACGAGGAAACTAGAAGGATAAGAGGTGTGTTTAGTTATGGGCACCAGAGCTAAAGTTAATACAAAAGCTATTGGAACTTTTAAATTAGTTTTTAATTCCAATATTTTAGTATTAAAGGAATGTTATTATGACCCTCTTTCAAGAGGAAGATAATTTCCATTTCAAAATTAGTTTTGGATGGATAATTTTTCCTTTAATTCTAAGTTAATTATTCATTTTAATGATTCTTTTGTGGCATCTGGTTATGAAATGGTCTATATTTTTTGGATAGCCCTATTAAAATGAATATTGTTACAAATACTGATTTGAAATGAAAACCAGCTTCGGTGAGTCCAACATACCTGTGGCACTTGAGATTAGGACATATCAATTCAGACCGAATCAATAGGTTGGTTTAGGATGGACCCTTAGAAAGTCTAAGGGTTGAGCCATATCCAACCTGTGAGTCATGCCTGAAAGGCAAAATGACTAAGAAACCCTTTCTTAACAAAGGGAGAAGGGTCACATATCTATTAAAACTAGTACATACTGATGTGTGTTATCCCATAAATGTTGAAGTTAGGTATGATTTGGAATATTTTATAACATTCACTAATGATTATTCTAGATACTGTTAGACCTATTTAATGCGTAGAAAATTTGAAGCCTTTGAAAAGTTCAAAGAGTTTCAAGCTGAGGCCGAAAGGCAGCTTGATAAACGCATTAAATCCTTACGATCTGATCATCGAGGAGAATATCTGTCAGATGAATTTAGAGACTACTTAGTTTCACAGGGTATTGTTAGTCATCTATCAAACCCTGGAACACCACAACAGAATGGTGTTTCTGAAAGACACAATAGGACCCTATTGGACATGGTTCGTTCTATGCTCACTTATTGTGAGCTACCTCTTTCTTTCTGGGGATATGCTTTAGAAATAGCAATATATATCTTGAATAGGGTTCCTAGTAAGCCTATCCAAAAGTCACCCTTTGAGCTGTGGAAATGGAGAAAGCCCAGCCGACAACATTTAAGAATCTTGGGTTGTATCGCACATGTGCAAAAACAAAAGATGGACAAACTAGAATCCTGTACTTCAAGATGCTATTTCTTAGGATATCCCAAAGGCACGATAGGCAATTACTTTTATGACCCTGTTGATCAAAAGGTCATAGTAAGTAAGCATGCTACTTTTCTAGAGGAAGAGTTCCTATTTAAGAAATTGGAATCAGTAGTGATTCATGAGATACTAGATAACTCTAATAATTCACTTGCGGCAGTGAGACCAATCGACACACCCACTGAATCCACCACACTTGAAGAGCGTCAATGCAGTGGGAGGGTTGTAAGACCTCCTACTTGCTATTCCCTCTTTACAGAAGAAGAGAAATTAGCAGTTTAGTAGAATCAGATGATGACTCTGAGGCACTTAACGATGTGGATGCTCCTAAGTTGCTGGAAGTTATGCACTCTGAATTAGAATCAATAAAGTCCAATGAGGTCTAGATACTAGTTGATCCGCCATCAGGTATTAAACCAATTAGCTATAAATGGGTTTTCAAGAGGAAGAAGGGCTATGATGGAAAGGTTGAATGATTCAAGGCAAGACTGGTTGTAAAAGGTTATACACAAAAGGAGGGTATTGATTATGCTGAAACTTTTTCACCAATGGCGATAATGAAATCCATAAGGATACTTCTTTCCATCGCTGCAGACCTTGACTATGAAATCTGGCAGATGGATGTTCAGTCTGTGTTTCTGAATGGGTTTCTTGAAGAAGAAATCTATATGCATCAGCTAGAGGGATTCTCTTCTCTTGGGGAAGAAAGTAAAGTATGCAAACTGCAGAGATCCATTTATGGACTCACGCAAGGTTCCAGAAGTTGGAACATCAAATTTGATCAATCGGTCAAATCATTTGGCCTCGATAAGAATATTGATGAACCATGTATTTGCAAGAAATTTAGTGGAAGTGTTGTTTGTTTCCTCGTATTGTACGTGGATGATATTTTACTCATTGGGAATGATGTAGGATTTCTTTCATCGGTGAAACAATGGTTACCATCAGTTTTCTCCATAAAAGATTTGGGTGAAGCTAGTTATATCCTTGGGATCAAACTTGTTAGAGATCGCCAAAGGAGATTGCTAGGTCTTATGCAGTCCAACTACATAGATAAAATACTACCTAGGTTTAACATGGAAAACTCCAAGAAAGGAAACATTCATTTTCGGCATGGAGTTAGTTTATCCAAATCTCAATGTCCACAGTCTACCAAGAACATTGAAGATATGAAAAGGATTCCTTAGGCTTCAGCAGTTGGGAGTCTTATGTATGCCATATTATACACTAGACTAGATATATGTTATGCAGTTGGGATGGTAAGCCGATACCAGTCAAACCCTAGAAGAGAGCATTGGAATGCTGTCAAGAATATCATTAAGTACTTAAGAAAGACTAAGGATTATTTCTTGGTGTTTGGATCTGATCATTTATCAGTCACAGGTTATACAGACTCGGATTTTCAGACTGATAAAGATGATAGAAAATCCACTTATGGGATGGTTCACATAATGGGTGGGGGTGCCATCATTTGGAGGAGTACAAAACAATCCACTACTGAAGTCGAGTTTTTGGCAGCATGTGATGCGGCTAAGGAAGGTGTTTGGCTCAGGAAGCTATTGAGTGACTTGGAGGTCGTCCCTGAGCTTGTCAAAGGCCCTATTACCCTATATTGTGACAATAGAGGGGCTCTTGCACAAGCTAAAGAGCCAAGGTCTCATCAGTTGAGCAAGCATGTAGAGCAAAAGTATCATCTCATTAGAGAGATCATTCAGCGAGGTGATATGTAGGTATCCAAGATTGACACAGTTGATAATGTGTCTAATCCTATGACCAAAGGATTATCTCAAGCAGTGTTTGAGAAACACTTAAAGCAAATGGGCATTAGAGCTATGGGGGATTGGCTTTGATGTACAAGTGGGAGATTGTTGGATAGTGTGTCCATCAAACCCGGTTTCATGTAATGAACCAGTTCATTTCATATATAGATTTTTCTTATTTTATCGCTTGTGATCATAAAAATGCAACTGTGTCCATAATTTGTTTAAATTCAGTCACAACTAGGGTTTGGACTGGGCATCCATATAATATGGTTGTTGCATTACGTATGACTAGACATGGTGATGTCGGGATATGAATGCAAGCACACATATTGTGTGTGTGTTAGCAAAGAGTCTACTATGTTGTATCCCTCACGCATAACTGTCTATGCTAATTAATGGGATAAACATAATGTCACATCTATCCTAAGCCTAAGAGATACTATTCACTATGTGAATGAAATGTACACTTAGACATAAAAATAATAGAGGTCCAAATTGGACCAATGCTGTTATGTTGGTTGGGCGTCTAATTTGTATGAGTAATAGGTATGTCAACAAAGTAATCACTACCCTTATAGGAGAACACCAATGTTGGGTTTCAGTGCATGCCGTTGGATTGGAATCAGAGCTCTCTACTATTTGTGAAATAGTTCTAAGATTGAATGCATTTGTATCTTAACCAATCCCGTCATTTGCATGCACACCCTTTGAATTATATACTATGGCATAAGGGTATGGTGGTAATTTCATGCGTCCCTAATATTCCATAATGAGGGTGTTGGTCAGTGGGGATAGTTGGGTAATTTCATATTTAGTAAATACTTGATTTTTCTAATCCTATCTTAATAAGGTAATGATAGGATTGGATCATCCCTGTTAGACTCTACCTCTTCCCTTTCTTTGGAAACAAGCAATATGGTCTAGATAATATTAAGTGAATTTGGGAAAGAAGAAATTAGGGTGACTCTTGGGAATTTGGATTCCAAATTAAGTAGCCTTGATTTTGGGAAAGAAGAGAAAAGGGTGAACCTCTTGAGCTCATAATATAAACCCCCTCTCTCTCTCTCACACACAACTCTCTAGTCTCTTCTCTCTATTTTCTCTTTTCTATGTTTTTGATTTTTCCTTCTCCAAAAAGAGAAGGATATAGACTGGTTTTGAAAAACATTTTTCACCATTGAAGTTGTACTCAAAAGCCTATGAAGTTTTGGAGTTTAAGTCTAACTTGAAGTTCTGGACCAAAGCTTGTCTTTCAACAAAGAGGAAGAACCATTGGCTGTAGGAGTCACATTTGAGGCTCTCTGATCAGGTATATTTTATTATATTAATTATACGTTATACCTTTTGGTATAAACTTCTTTTGGTTGATGAAATTGAATGCAAAAGAACCCGATTTTCATTTTCACAACATCTCGGGTATGGTTCGGGATCTCTAAATCCTATCAATCGGGGCCGAGTCCCATTGAAAATCCCAATGATTTAGCTAAGTTTTGCCTAAGTGGTGGGTAGTCATGGGTGGGTTGGACTCACCAATGTGACCTACCACTCTGATCTTTAGATATTTTAACCCCACTATAAATAGCATTTATTACCTTTCTTTCCCCACATTTATTATTTCACACAGTGGGTGAGAAAAGTAAAGAATAGAGAGAAAAGGAGAAAGAAGGGAAGAAGAAGAAAGAAATGGGGGAGAAAATGCACGTTGTGCGTCGTTGAGGTTGAATCTTTTTATTTTGACGTCGGCTTAATGATCCTCATCTCAAGATCTATGATTTAAGGTGAGTAAAGTCCATATTCCTTAAACCCTTATGAAACCCTAAGTGAAATCCTTTGATTTGGATAGCAATCCTTTGGATCTTGGTATTATCTCTTGAGAATGAGAATCTAAGCTTTAATAAAGGTCCTACATGTTGTTTATGAGGGATTTAGAGTAAGACTTGCAAGATTGTGAAGCATTTGTTGATCTCTTGAGCTAAAGAGAAGATTTGGGGTTTTGAGGTGTTCTTGAGCAAAGAGGTAAGATCCACGCTCCAGACTTTGCATGACCTTAGATCTAGGTTGGAATCATGATTTGGAGCCTTAGATTTATGAAAAATGCCATCGAATCGACCCGTGGTGGTTTCCCAACATGGGATGAAGAATGGGAGAGAATAGCAAAATCCAGATTCTGATTGGTAGGTGCCTGGGAATGGTCGGACCCACCAATCCAGCCCCTGCCTATCTTAGGTGGGCTGCTGGCTCAATCGGCAAGCAAGACCGATGGGCAACCTAGCCCACTGCTCCTAGCTCGACTGTCTAAGCAGAGCTGCTAGCTCGACTGACGAACAAGACCGATGGGCAACTTGGCACACCGCTTTTGGGCTGCTGGTTTAGGCAGGGTTCTTGGGCCAAGCAGTGAGCGAGGACTGGTGGGTGCCTTACTCGCCAGTTGACCACCAATCTGACTTCTCAGGTCCCAAATGGGCCCAAATTTATCGGATAGCCGTCTCTAATGATTTTAAACACATTGGGATCATCATACCTCATTGGTTATGAGCATAAAGTGGAGATATACTAAATCCAACTCTTTTTATGATAGGTTGTACTAGAAACTCGTGTCATCGCATGCTGGATCTTCCTCGTACCAAGGGTGATATTTGTACACAACTAGGTAAGTGGGAAGTGGACATTGCATCATTGTAAACTAGCTATGTCATCATATCATTATTGTGTAGACTAGTCATCCACGAGTGCCATTGCATGCATTGATGTGTGCATTATGAAATTCATTTATGATTTGACATGCTGATATCTTTCATTACTAAATACCTATTCCTACTTGTGATATGAGATGGATGACTTTATACTATTGAATATGATGCTTTGCTAGACTAGATACTATAGTCAGCTTGAACACGAATGCATTGGTGGCCCGTGAAATGGGACGTGGTGGTACTATGCAATCGTACTATCTCACATAGGAGCATGCGGTTAGGAATGACATATCCTTGTACAATGACCCTTCCTAGCAGGGGTTTAGGAGTCGGGTATATCACTGGGGCGAAGCCTGAGGTTGTGTTCTAATGGTGGTGGTTAGAAGTACGCCTGACTGATCACTAGGACTGTCAACAACTTTGGTGATATAATAAAAGGGCCAATAATATGGCTTTTAATTTAATGCAGGGCAAGGCCCATTTTACTTTAATGTCACTGAGAAATAGCAACTTACTTTAATTTCGCTGAGAAATAGAAATTTACTTTAATGTCACTAAGGAGCAGTAATTTACTTTTTCACTACCCATGGTTGGCCTTCTCCGGCAACCCTATTGGCGTCTCGTAGCATGGGGTTCACGCCTTGTACCCAGAGCATATACGCACTGTGATTGCGAGTAGCACATGACCTCTAACTTAGAATTGTTGTCTAGGTGGACTAAGATAATAAAATGAACTGCATACATATAGGTTCATTTGTATTGCGTTTATTGGTATATTGTCCCATTTGAAATCTTGGCTTGAGTTGGCTCTGTAGCATTTATGTTGGCTCTTCCGCCTTCCCTCAGCAATGTTCACAATGTGTTCCACGTGTCTATGCTGAAGCGATACCCATGATCCATCACATGTGCTTCCTGTGGAACCAGAATATTTAGAAGCTGATATTACCTATGAAGAGTAGCCCGCTGAAATCCTAGACTGAAAAATAATGACTCTTCACAATTGCTCCATCGATTTTGTGAAATTTTGATGGGCCAATCATTTGCTTGAAGAAGCATCTTGGGAGAAAGAGGATGACATCCAATCCAAGTATCTTCATCTTTTTGGACAGCAAGGTACTACAATTTCGAGGATGAAATTTTTAAAAATGAGGGGGGGGGGTAAATGTTATAACCTACTTTCTAAACCCAATTTAATTTTTTGATTGGTTCGATTTGGTCTTGTAGGACCTAAACATTAGTGAGCTGAGGCGGGTATCTTATGAAACATAATGGCTAGGGTGACTCTGAACTCAGGTTGGCCAGATGAATTGGAGTTCGTGCCTAATGAAGTCCATTTTCCCAAGCCATGCACTTGTACGTATAATTGGGCCATGTACGCACAATAAAGGTATGTGGCTGTATTTTATGTTAAGTACACATGTTAATCGACTGCCAAGAGTGGAATATGTGTCAGGAAGAGCCCCATCAAAAATCCCAATAATTTAGCTAAGTGTTGGCTAATTGGTGTGGTCATGGGTGGGTCGGACCCACCAGTGTGACCTACCACTCTGATCTTTAGATATTTTGACCTCAATATAAATAGCATTTATTTCCTTTCTTTCCCCACATTTATTGTTTTACACATTGGGTGAGAGAAGTAAAGAAAAGAAAGAAAAGAAGGAGAGAGAAGGGAAGAAGGAAAAATAGGGGAGAAAATGCTCGTTGTGCATCATCGAGGTTGAATCTTTCAATTTCGATGCCAGATTAACGATTCTCATCTCGAGATCTACTAGTTGAGGTGAATAAAGTCCATATTCCTAAAACCTTAAGAAACCCAAAGTAAAACCCTTAGATTTGGGTAACAATCCTTTGGATCTTGTTATTATCTCTTGAGAATGTGAATCTAAGGTTTAATAAAGGTCCTACATGTTGTCTATGAAGGATTTAGAGGAAGACTTGCAAGATTGTGAAGCATTTGTTGATCTCTTGAGCTAAAGAGAAGATTTGGGGTTTTGAGGTGTTCTTGAGCAAAAAGGTAAGATCCACGCTCAAGACTTTGGATCAACCTTAGATCTAGGTTGGAATCATGATTTTGAGCCTTAGATTTATGAAAAGTATGGTCGAATCGACCCATGGTGGTTTCCCCAAGGTGAGATGAAGAATGGGAGAGAATAGAAAAATCTCGATTCTAATTGGTGGGTGCCTGGGAATGGTCAGACCCACCAATCCAAAGCCAGCGTGTCCTAGGTGGGCTACTGGCTCGACCGACAAGCAAGACCAGTGGATAACCTGGCTCGTCACTCCTGGCCCACCAGTCCAAGCAGAGCAGCTGGCTCGACCGATGAACAAGATCGATGGGTGACCTGGCCCACCACTCCTGGCCCATCTGTCCAAGCAGGGTTCCTGGGCTGAGCGGCCAGCAAGGACTGGTGGGTGCCTTGCCTGCCAGTTGACCCACCAATCCAACTTGTCGGGTCCCAATTGGACCCAAATTTTTTTGGTAACCTTCTCTAGTGATTGTAAACATATTGGGATCATCATACCTCATTGGTTATGAGCATAAAGTGGAGATATACTAAACCCAACTCTTTTTATGATAGGTTGTAATAGAAACTCGCGTCATTGCGCGCTAGATCTTCCTCGTACTAAGGGTGATCTTTGTACATAACTAGGTAAGTGGGAAAAGGACATTACATCATTTTATTTTGGTTGTAGACTAGCCATGTCATCATATCTCTATTGTGTGGACTAGTCATCCACGAGTGCCATTGCATGCATAGACGTGTGCATTATAAAATTCATTTATGTTTTGACATACTGATATCTTTAATTGCTAGATGCCTATTCCTGATTGTGATATGAGATGGATGACTTTAAACTATTGAATATGATGCTTTGTTAGACTAGAGCCGTAGTCGGCTTGGACACGAATGCATTGGTGGCTTGCGGAATAGGACGCGGTGGCACTATTCAGTCATACTATCTCACATAAGAACATGTGATTAGGAATGACATATCCCTGTGCTACGACCCTTCCCAGCAAGGGTTTAGGTGTTGGGTATATCACTAGGGGGAAGCCTGAGGTTGTGTACCAACGGTGGCAGTTAAAAGTACGCTCGACTGATCATTAGGACTATCGACAACTTTGGTAATATAACACGAGGGCCAATCATACTGCTTTTAATTTAATGCAAGGCAAGGCCCATTTTACTTTAATGTCACTGAGAAATAGTAATTTACTTTAATGTTGCTGAGGAACAGTAATTTACTTTTTTGGTATCCACTGTTGGCCTTCTCTGATAAGCCTATAGGCATATCATAGGATGGGGTTAGTGGCTCATACCCAGAGCATACACGCACTGTGGTTGTCAGTAGCACATGACTTATAACTTAGAATTTTTTTCTAGGTGGACTAAGATAATAAAATGAACTGCATGCATATAGGTTCATTTATATTGCATATGCTTGTTTGGTCTTTCTTTTCACTTACTAAGCTAGTGAGCTCATCTCACGTGCACATCATTTTTAGATGATCTTGCAGGTTATCCGTCTAAAGAGCTAGAGCCGGGACCCACTGTGGAGTTTCCAATCGAGGAATAGTGGGTCCTTGGAGATCTCGGGCATGGGGCTGAGATCCCATGTGAGAGTTGTGTTGTAGGACAGCAACATCAATACTATATAGGATTCTTTTTTAGTCTTTTGGAAATGTTACCCCTTTTATGCTATGGATGTTTAAATTATATTTCTTATGTATATATCATGCCTACGGGCCCAAATATAAATGTATTTTGTAATACAATTTGGGTATCAAGAGTATTGGGGTATTTACAAGTATGTATATGTAAGATTTCCACTGAAATATAGGATTTGCTTGACTTAGTGTGTGTATGTTGTGCTATGATTACAGTATCAGATCATCCTAGCAGGTTTTGGGTTAACAGGTGTTAACTTGGTCATCAGTCCGATTCTGTATTGAACGGGGTGTGAAAGGAAAGATATACTCAAATATCAACTTCAAATTAGCATATTTTGGATGTGTATACCATGGGGGAGGATTGGGTCAGAGTAACCAAAAGCCCTTGTAGTTGAAAGCATCATATGTCATTTTCCATTGGTGATGAGTTGATAACCCAGCAGTGCATATTTTATCGGAAGATTCTTGATCGCAATTTGAGCACATCACACGTAATGGAGTTTGGGGTGGTACTCGTTGATGAGTCCATTCCGTTGCCTTAGCTTTAGCCTTGCTTTTCCTTGTCGTGGCCTTGAACTTTATTTCTAGAAGAGCCTCTTTCAGCATCCACAATGAACTTACTTTTGATCCGTCTTTATGGTGGCAATCATTCTTTCTCCTACATAAACATATTGGTGATGTGTTCTTTTCCGAACAACTAACCTTTGCATGGTTGTGTTATTTCTAAGCCCCATAGCTTTTGGATCAAGATGATTGCTCTCGTCTATAGTTCAATGTGTGACAACATCACTAGCACAATAGCGATAGTCATACACAATTTTTCAAATTCAATGTTGTCATTTATTGCTAACATTGTTGAGCTTCATGTTCCTATCTAGGTATTGGAGATCCAGAATCGCCCAAGTTTTCCTTGCCAATTCAATTGCAGGTACTCACAGTCGAGCATGGTTGTTCATATCCAAGCTTCACTTTCAAAAGAATGCTCAGGTTCATAGCTGGACATAGTGTTCAACATACATCTTAGTCATCAACCTTGACCTATTAGAGTGTCACCTCTCCCTTGACCCTTCAGAGCATCATCATATCCTGACCCATTAGAGTGTCACCTCTCTCTTAACCATTAGAGTGTCACTCTATCTTGACCTATCAGAGCGTCATCATATCTTGACCCATCAGAGCGTCATCATATCTTGACCCATCAGAGTGTCATTTTTTACTTCGACCCCTCAGAGTGTCATCTTGGCTTAACCCATCAGAGTGTCATCATATTCTTACCCAGCAAAGTGTCACCTCTACCCTAACCCATCAGAGTGTTAGCTTTACATCGACCCATTAGAAAGTCAAAAAACTATAGAGAATCCCAAGGTTTATATTTGTGCACACCTGCTAAGGTGGACTATCCACACTATTTTGTCGAGAATCCTTAGATTATAGCTGAGCACCGCTATCGGTCCCAGCTGAGCACCTCTACCCTAGGACTATTCACACCAATCTTTTGAGAATCCTTAGGATCACAACTGAGCACTATTGTTGATCCCAGCTGACCATTGTTGTGCAAGGACGATCATCCCCTATAGAGAATCCCAAGGTTCATAGTCTTGCACGACTACCAATATAGGATATCCGCACCAACTTTTTGAGAATCCTTAGGATCACAACAGAGCATCGTTGTTGATCCCAGTTGAGCACTGCTATGCAAGGACTATCACCCTTGTAGAGAATCCTAAGGATCATAGTCTTACATGAATGCCAATGCAGACTATCAGAACTAAACTACATCTTACACGATTGCCAATACAGACTATCAGCACCAAACTGTAGAGAAACCCAAGGTTCATAGTCTTGCATAACTACCAATACGGACTATCGACACCAAATGGCAGAGAATCCTAAGGTTTATAGTCATACGTGACTGCCAAGATGGATAATCATCACCTTGTTGTTGTAACTCTCAAGTTGATAGCTGCGCGGCTGGAAACTCAAATTTTCAACACCATCATCCAGGTAAGTTCACTCCATACTTATAGCCATAGTCTGCTCATTCCTTCATACTAGTGACAACTGATTTCATTTACTTTCACCTACATGTGCATCCTCGGTTTGGGCATTACTTGTGTATTAACCAACCGTGGTAGGTTTACAATCGTAGTAGCACCCACACACTACTTGATTTCGCATGTGTTATCGATCAAAATTTCCTATTGTTGGTTTAATTGCTCGACTTGCATTTGCATTTGCACCTCCGCCATCCTTGAGCTAGATATCGGTAGTACATGCTCCTAGTGACAAAATAGTGTGCTCTTTTCTTTGCCTCTCGACCATTACACAAGTCTTGGTCAAAGAGGGCAATCTGTAGACACCTAATTTTGTCACCCCTTAGCGATGATGACAATAAGAAGAATTACACATTGGATGTTATATACTTGGAGAAATTTTGAACTTAGGGTAGAAAATGACCATTTTGCCCCTATGCACTTTTAATGAAAAAGATCTTAAAAATTGAATGTTGATGTTTTGGATTAGTGTTGTTTGTTTCCTTGAGCTAGACACTACACTTTGGTGCGGGAACAATGCGAATCGGCCCTCAATTCCCCCTTTTATTACATGATTTAGGTCCCTAATTTATGTGTACTTTTATAAATGTTTTTAGTCGAGACCGCATCTTGTCTCACATCATTGGATAGTGCTCGGCATGAACTTTCCAACGACATATTACACGTCAAATTTTGACTAACGCTCTGAAAGATATGACACCCAGAAGTTGACTCCAAAATTCAGTAGTAGATTCCAGTTCGAGCAACTAGGGAGTGCCATGTGGCGCCCAACATCCTTTGTCCAAAAGCAACTATTTTTTTCATAAATATCCTTCTTTTTTAGTCCCACATTGGAAACCAAAAAGAGGTCTCTCCCATTCCCTTGGCTATAAATATAGCCCTTCCCCTCTTCCAAAGGGGAGGAGAAAAATTTTGGAGAAGGAATGACCCCATTAAGGTTTTGGCTAATTCCCTCTCCCTAAACAAAAAATCACTCCAAGTACAAAAAATATAATGTGTAATCTTCCTTAAGCCGGGAGATTTTGTGCGGATTAGTTTGATTTGAGGCTTGAAGAACAACGGTTATCTCCCCTTTTTTCTTGATTAAAGCCAAATTTGGGTAATTTTTCCTCCTTAACTTTAATTATGTAAATAATAGACTAATTGCCTAATTAAACTAATTGCATGCTAGATTAGACTATTATTTAATTTGGTCTAGGTTGTTAGTTAATATTTGGTTTAGTGGATTCAATTTAATTTGGTTCGTCTTCGTTCAATTAGGTTTAATAATTAGATCTATTTTGTTTTAAATTGGTTTAATCTGGTTTAATTAGATTAATTAGGTTTAATTGGTTTCTTTTTTATTTAACATGTTTAATTAAGTCGATTTGATTTGGTTTAGTTTTTCTGTTAATTGCTTTTGTTCTGTTAGGGCGACTGAGTCCACAAACAACTCAAAGACAAAGTCATCTGAGGGTGGGGGATGGAGAGCGTCGGTGAAGGTGAGGGTGATAGGAATGTCGAGGAGGCTAGGATTTTGGGTCATGGTCAAGATCCAGATGGAGGTAGTGCTCCTTCTTTACAGAGGGCGGCGTTACCTTCAGAGGATGAATCGGTGGCAGCAGTCTTGGAGATTCCGGTCCTAAAAAATCATATGCAATAGTAGGGGGAAGTTCGATCCCTGAGGTGAATGACCTCCCTGAACTAGTTCACGCTAGGAATGACCTCCCTGAACCTATTCATGCTAGGAATCTCACTAAAGTGATCATTCCTCAGGATGAGTATGAAGAACGATTAGCCAGGTATCATTATGCATTAATCTGTAGGCTCAACTTCAGATTTCTTTCTCTTGATGATGTGTGTAAGGAGGCTCGGGAGAACTGGAACCTTAAGGGTAATGTGAAGATGGTACCTATGGGTAAATGCTTCACTATTTTTTAGTTTGAATCTGAAGGGGACATGGCTTCCATGTGGAGGAGAAGCCCAATGAAAGTGGCCAGGCAGCTTGTTCGCTTTCAGAGATGGCACCCTGATTTTAATGTTAATGAAAAATTTATCAACAAGGCTCTCATTTGGGTACTTTTTCCCACTCTGCCTCTGCAATATTGGCATGAAAAGGTACTATTAGCAATGGCCAAGGCTGCAGGTCAGCCTATTGCTCTTGATCAACGTACAAAAAACGTTGTGTTTGGAAATTACAGCCGTGTTCTTATGGAGATGGAGGTGGGGGGTTTGCAACCAGAGGAGATCCAGGTTGAGCATAGGCAGCCTGGTACCTCTAATCTCTTCTAGTTCAAACAACCATTAATATACGAAGATGCACTAGGGAAGTGTGGATTCTATAAAAAGGTGGGTCATACCATTGGTGACTGCAGGGAGAAGAAGGCAGTAGACATGAAGAACTTCCACCAGCAGAATGTCGGCGGCATTCTAGGTGCGGTTTATGTTGATGAGTCTCCTAGAGGTTCGATGGTTCTAACAACTGTCCCCCCTATTGTCAGTACTCATCAAGAAGAAGGCGGCCATGTCTTTCATGGTGTAAACCATGCCTCTCACGGTGGTGATAGTGCCATGCACGGTGGTGATGCAGTCGACCAAGGAGATGTTGTGCATCCCAGGGAGAATATTCCCTCTATGGCAAGAGCTTCTGATTTGGAAACAGATTCATCTGAGAATCCTTTGGAATCAGTCATGCCTCAATCAAGGAGACCTACCAATTCAGGCGCTAATATGGATATTCCATTCATTAATAGAGAGATCTTTCCTAATGAGGACTCTATTTCAAATTTTGAAAACATTGCTCGTTTAGGGGCTAATACCAATGTCCAATGTGCAGCTCAATTAGAAGTCATTCTTGGCATCTTTGATGGATCGACTCCTATGGGTGCTTTGAAGCATGGAGCAATCTAGAACCCGGGTGATCCTAACCCATTCGATGAAGGGGTCTCTAAAGAAGGGATGGGTTCTCAGGCATTGAATCAGCCCATTGATGGAGTGCGCAGGAGCCTAAGACATGCAAACCATGTTGATCTTGCCCCCCGGGAGGGTCATGCCGTGGGAAAAAATGGGCAAGGAGCCATGCTCAGTGCAAGGGAAGGGCTGGCTAGAGTTGACTCAGTGGCTTTGCAGCGAGAGGAAGGCCAGCAGTCAGGGTGGCTCAAAACGAAAAGGAAAAAAGGCAAGCAAGTGCGTGTAGAGGATCGATCTGCAGTTGGGACTGATCACCACCATCACTATATGTTATCATGCGGTTTCTTTTCTGGAACATCCACGGTTTGAAGAAAGTTGCCGCAAAGGTAACATTAGGCCAGATTATTCGAGATAATAACCCGGATATGATCTGTATTGCTAAGCCGAAGATTTCTGGGTCAAAATTTCCAAGAATATTTTTTAATAAGCTTGGTTTGAAGGTTGATTTCATCTCGAATGAAAGGCCTAATATGCACCCAAACTTATGGGTGATGTGGTAGCAGTCCCTAAAGACCCGTATGGTTTTCTCCATGTCTGATCAACACATATCTTTGCAAGTAGATTGGAAGGGCACTTTACTTCACATCTCAATGGTTTATGCAAAATACTTAAGAGCTTATCGCAGAGCCCTGTGGTCGGAGCTGGTTGCTAGTCCTTAAGGCTATCCCAGAATGATTATTAGACACTTTAATTCCATTTTATTCGATCATGAGAGGAGGGGTCCAGTAAGGTTTTGTTTAGGTGCTGCCATGGAATTTGGAACCATGGTTGACTCGACTTCAATGGTTCAGCTTCCCTTATCGGGCAGGAAATACACTTGGAGAAACAATAGAAGAAGAGGGAACGTGGCTATGGTTCTTGATAGAACTTTTGTGAATGAAGAATGGCTAGACACATTTGAGGATTGCTTCCAAAAAGTTCTTCCTCGGGTAGCTTCTGATCGTGCCCCTGTGCTAGCTTGTTCTGGCTCCTCCATTAAGCCTAAGAATCGCCCGTTTAGAGTCAACAAGTTCTGGATGGATCACCCTGATTTTTTTGACATGGTTCATGAGAACTGGGGAAGCCATATCTCTAGATCCTACACTTTTATTCTTGCTCAGAAGCTTAAGAGGCTGAAGGTCCCTATGAGGTCTTGGTTGTGAGAGCCTTTTCCAAACCTGGATCATGAGGTGAATACTTCGTAGGCAGACCTTAATGTTATTCGAGGTAAAATGGAGGAGGAGGGCCTTTCTAAGCACCTTTTTGATCTGAAGGCTACTACCAAAACCAGGCTCTGGAAAGCTACTGAAAATCAGGAGAAGCTGGGTGCCCAAAAAGCCAAAGTTAGATGGCAGAGTGAAGGGGACCGATGCTCAAGATTTTTTTATGTCATGGCCAGGGTTAAAAGATCTAAAAATTCCATCAGGAGTATTGTTCAGGATAATGGTGAAGTGATTTCTGATCAAGAGCACCTGGGCAGATACATTGCTGAATTTTATGAGCATTTTTATAGGCGGGTGGATTTGGACAGCCACCCCCAACTTCTCAACTGCATTCCCAGGGTGCTACAAGACTCGGATCGGCTTTCCTTGGATTCTATTCCTTTGGAGGAGGAGATAAAATGAGCTGTTTGGATCTGGACCCTGACAGCTCGCCTAGACCTGATGGATTCTCGGGAGCTTTCTTCAGGCTTGCTGGGATATCACCGGCCTTAATGTCTACAGAGCAGTGAAGGGCTTTTTCTCTTCAGGTATTCTTCCTAAAGGTATCAATAATAATTTTTTGCTTCTCATACCCAAGGTTGAGGGAGCTAGATCGCTTGATAAATCCTGTCCATTGTGTATGGGGAATTTTTTTTGCAAATTACTATCTAAAATCATGGCTAGTCGTATCTCTGATGTCCTGCCCAGAATTATTTCTCCAAAACAAGGGGCTTTTCAGAAAGGAAAATTCATTCAGTCAAATATTGGGTTAGCTTCTGAGCTTGCTAATCTTATGAAAAATTCCTCTAGAGGTGGGGGCCTTGGGTTGAAGATTGACATCAGAATGGCGTTCAATATCCTTTCCTGGGACTACTTGTTTCAAGTTCTCCGCAAGTTTGGATTCTCTGAGACTATGATTAGGTGTTTTTATGCAATCTAAAAATCATCCAGGATCACAGTTCTTCTAAATGGAGGTCTAGAGGGATTTTTTGTTGTTAGCAGAGGGCTAAGATAGGGAGACCCCATCTCTCCGCTGCTTTTTATTATTTCCGAGGAGGTTCTGTGTCATGGCCTCAAGGAAATGGTAGACAACGGGTTCATTAAACCAATGGCTGGTCCTCGCGGTGTTGTTGTCCCTACTCATCTCCTCTTTGCTAACGATATGTTCATCTTTATGAATGCTTCTAAAGGTACGTTAGAAATTTGAAGAATTTTCTTAATTTATACCAAAGTTGCTTTGGCTAGTTTTTCAATCTCGAAAAGAGCAAGTTATTTTTGGGAAAGATTCCATCAGTTCGAAGGCAATGGCTGGTGGAGGAATTAGCTATCCCTTCTTGTAATTTTCCTACCAAGTACTTGGGTGTGGAAATCTTCCTTGGTAGAGTTAAAAGGGGCCCTCTCCTACCAGTGATGGATAAAATAAAAGCTAAGCTGGTGGGATGGAAAGGAAAACTTATTTCCATGTCTGGTAGGGTGGAACTAGTGAAATTCGTAATTTCTGGTATACCTTTACATAGTTTCTCATTTTACTGGTGGCCAGCATCTTTAATTAAATGTCTGGAGAAGTGGATGAGAAATTTCATCTGGACAGGAGAGATTAACTCTGTGAAAGCTATCACTGTGAGATGGGATCAGGTCTGCAAACCTAAGAAGGAGGGTGGCCTTGGCTTGAGAAGACTTCGGGATGTGAACAAGGCTCTTCTTGCAAAACTTGCCTGGAAGATCAAATATGAAGACTCTCAGTTGAGCAGACTTATCAGAGCAAGGTTTCTCTCTGCCTCTGGCGATATTAAGAGGGGTCATAAAAGCTCCTCTATTTGACTTGGGCTGAGGAGAATGTGGGATTTCATGTCTAAACATGAGAGATGGCTTGTTGGTGATGGCAGCACCATTGACTTCTGGAGGGACAACTGGTGGGGCCCTAAATCTTTTCTTGAATATTCTGGTCTTAGCGAGGGCACTTTTTCTAACCTCAGCCACTCTATTGTGGATTTGATTGAGCAACGGTGTTGGGCACTGCCCCAGGTTGCCTCAGATCTTTTAAATGATTTTTTTAAATCAATTAAATCCTTCAATCTTCCCTCTGTCGTCATGGAGGATCAGTGTCTGTGGAGCTTGGAACCGATGGGGATTTTCTCTGTGAGGTCTGCCTGGGATGGTTTGAGAAACCCCTCTTCGCTGGTCTCTTGGTCTAAACTTATATGGAAAGAAAAGCTTCCTCCTAGACTTTCTCTACTGGACTGGCGCTAGATCCTTGGGAAACTACCTACGGATGATTTGATTCAGCATAGAGGGATTCAGCTGTCATCAAAATGCGATCTTTACGGCTCGTCTTGTGAATCATTCCTCCATATTTTCCTTGAATTTCAATTCTCTCTTGAGATATGGAAAGGCATCTTGGATTTTTTCAATACAGGATGGGCGAGGCCAATTTCTATAGTTGAGTTGATTTCCTGGTGGCAGAATGAGAGAAACAGTTGGTCTCTGAGAGATGCCTGGGAAGTTGGGCTGTTTTCTATCATTGTCACTATTTGGTTTGAAAGAAATCAGAGACATTTTGAGGGGCATTCGCACAGCCATGAGATGATCATCCATGCAATTAGAGGGGAGATTGTTTTCATTTGTAGCAGAATGAAGTTTACTCCAAAAACTGCAGAAGACATGGTAATTAGTAGAAGATTCAACTTGTCCCTATCTTCCCCTCTTTCTACCTCCATTTTGGATGTTCATTGGTGCAAACCTATGGAATCCTGGGTAAAACTCAATGTTGATGGCTCCTCTCTGGGGAATCCTGGTAGAGCTAGAGGAGGAGGGATCTTCAAGGACCACAAGGGTAGGAAACTACTCTGTTTCAATTTTTTTCCTTGGGATCTTTACTAGTTTCTCAGCAGAGATTTGGAGTATAATCAAAGGTCTGAAGCTTGCTCGTGAGATGGATATCAGGTGCCTGTGGATTGAGTCTGATTCCTCTGCTACTATTTTTCTCTTTTAGCGTAGACTTATTCCATGGTATGTGCTTCAGGAATGGTCCCATATCCTTGGCTATTTGTACACCATTGAGTGGAAGATCTCCCACTGCTTCCGAGAAGCTAACTCAATAGCAGGCTTCCTTGCAAAGGACGTAGCCAAATCGGGAATCTCGTCTGATGATGTGCAGCTTCTTCTCTCCGTTGCTAATGAGTTGCAAGTTGATATTGATGGGCGGCCTCGCTTTAGATTTATTAACTTTGTGAGATAGCGGTTGTGAGCCTCTGCTGATGGCAATACCGAAGGTGGAGGCTCTCTTCTCGCTCTTGTATTTTATTTTTCTTTTTCCTCATTTTTAATATATTCTGATCTTCTAGCAAAAAAGGTTAATTGCTTTTGTTCTTTAGATCTAGGCCCTTAGATTAGGATCCAAGAACCCTAATCCTTTCTCCCCCTTCTCTATCTCTTCTTCTTTTCTTCTCCCAACCACCCACGGCCCTCTCCTTCTTCTTCCAAATCTAAAACACACCGAACCTCCCTCCTCTCTTCTTCTTTGTTTCCTTTTCACCAGACTTGCAACTCATTCCTTTCTTTCTTTTGTGACTGAACCTCCTTTCTCTAGTGTTCTCCTTCTCTTCTTCCCTCAAAACCTGCACACCGCCATCTCCTCCCTTTCCTTTTCTCCTTCCTTCCCTCCTCCTATTGCATTTCCAGCCACTGAAACCATCTTCAACCTCCCTCACCTTCCTCTCCAACCATTTCTCTTGCCATGGCCGAACCATTTCCATCTTCCCATCTCTTCCTAAACTTTCTTCCCCATTGCTGAAACCTCAGACCTGCATCTACCTTATTTCCTCTTTTCCTTCTTTGCAGCAATCGGACTTGCGCTTGATTCTTTAGTGGAGGTTTTCACTGTGATGAATAGTCCCAACTAGTTCTTTCCATGGCATAATAGATCACAGCAACAAACTTTGGGTTTGGGGTTTTTTATTTCATGTGAGGAGATTTCTTACCAATGCTCATGTAGTATCCAATTCAAACTTTTGCACTCCTCCATTTCAGTTGAAACCATTTTCTTCTTCACATCTTCTCCTTCTTTTCTTTTCCTCATCACTGAACCCCAAAACCTGCAGCAACCGAACTCATCCTCCCCTTCCTTTTGCCATAATTGAAATCATCTCCTACTTCTTCCCACCTACCCTTCTCCATAACCGAAATCTGAACCACTACACCTCCCATCTTCTTCACTTTGCCAAAATCCATCTCTAGCCCATGTCATCTTCTCTTCTTCTTCCTATTTCATTTTCTTGCTTTATGTTACTTCTTTAATTTGTTGATTAGACAGTCCATATTTGTACGACCACCAACCTTCTTATTTCATTTCTGTTTTTTTTTGTGGCATCTTCCCCTCTCCTTTTGTTCTTTATTTTTATTTTATTTAATTTGGTTTGATTTCTGGTCTGTCATATATCCAGTCCTAAAACTTAGGGTTAGGATTCCCCTAATTTTAGACTTTAAAATCAAATGATGTTCTTTTATTTCCCTCTTAATAACGTATGGGACGTAGTCTAAGACGTAAGTTAGCATGGGTGTTGCTGGCCCCTCAAACTGGCCCGTAGCATAAGGTGCGTATTAGGGATTCGGGTTTTCCTACTATTTCCTATCTTTTGGGCTCCAACCCTTACTCGTATTAGTGTAATACTAATTTAGATTGATTAAAGTAATGCAGTTAACCTAATTAGTCATTTCAATTGTTGTTTATTTATTTACCAAAAAAAAAAAATTTATTGTTTATTTAATTGTGTTTAGTTTATTTAGTTTTTTAAATCACTATATTTGATTTCTTCATTCAGTTCAATTTATTAAATTTTTGTAATTACGAATCTTTTTCCCTCTTGTGGGTTGTTTATTTTAATCAATCAAATAATTAGTCATTTACTGTAGGATAATTAATTAGATTAATTGGTTAAGACATTTCACCTTATTAGTCTAAATAGGATTTTGTAATATCTTTAAATACATCCTTGAGGTTAGAATGCTTGTAACTAGCTTAATTAGGACATCATGTCACCTCCATTTAAACAGGTTTAGCGTAATTTTTATAAACTAGATTAATTAGGTTATTGAAATGCGCTCATTTAATGTAAGTAATTCATTTCCCTTTTTTCTAGATTAATTAAATCTTAATTAATTTAAAAGGCTTTTACCAACTAGTTCAATTTAGGATTTCATATATTTATTAATTATCCATCTAGGTTAGGCTCAATTAATCGATTTAGTTTAATTTCGGGGTTTCATAAGTTGCTTAACTAATCCTAGGTCTAGGCTTATTTAATTAGCTTAATCTAAGATTCATAACACATTAGTTAAATCATTTAGCGTTTTTAACATTTAATTAGCGTAATCATTTCATTATTTACATTATAACCTAGATTAGCATAATCTAGATACTTGGCTTAAGGTTTTCACATGTCATACTCGGGTACCTAGTTTAGGGTTTTCAGAGACCTAGATTTAGAATTACTTAGCAGGGTACAAACAAACTTTGGTCAAATAGAAAGAGATCGACCTTAGGGCCAGGTAGACTGGGTGCCTAACACCTTCCCAGTCTGTCACTTGACACTTGCCCAGAATCTTGGTGCAAACCAGCCTTATCCATTTAGTCATTAGTCTCTCTCCTTTGATTGGGGGAGACATTTATGTGTCCTAGACCCTTTCTAGGTGGCGACTCCCTTTTATTCATATCAT
Source organism: Macadamia integrifolia (assembly GCF_013358625.1). NCBI lineage: Eukaryota > Viridiplantae > Streptophyta > Magnoliopsida > Proteales > Proteaceae > Macadamia > Macadamia integrifolia. The sequence goes on from NC_056565.1 coordinate 39,444,599, forward strand.
GTATCCTCCTCTTGGCATTTCATGACCAGAGGATACTATCTTATTAGGGTCGGACCCTAGCGTGTGTCCACGCTACATGCCATATCGCGATCCGCGGAGGTCCATGGTACCTACACCTCTATGGCCTCTTAGCACACCAAAACCGTTGATCTACAACTTTTTTTTTCTTTTTATAAGATGAGACTGTAGGATCAAATCATGTAGTAACCAATACAATAAATGAAGATCCTCCCACCGGCAAGTATCCACGGAAGTGATTTGGATCATCCTAGCAGTAGAATCAACCATTCGCAACAATTAATGTGGGGGGGTTTCCATCGTTACCTAAGACTCCTTAAGTGCAAAGCCTCCACGCGATTTTAGCCTTTTCGCAATGGGTCCTTCCCACACGTACAACTTTGCGTTCCTTTTGGATCCATGCTCCTCCACAACTATTAGGATTTTCACAAAACCATGATCATTGCACTCAATCACTAGTCAATTGTTCACCAACAAATCTTATCATAATAGATAAGATCTAAGATTATTAGGAAAGAAATATTTAAAAATTATTTTTCCTAACATGATTTAATTGGAGCATCTCATTAGAGAAGATGCCTCCCTAATAACCTGTAAACTGGACATCTATGGGTTCTTTGACCCTTTATTTATTTGTTTTTAGGGAAAAAGAACACTACTTAGTCACTGATGACATGGTTTTTGAGCCCAAACCTATGAACATGCAAAATTACCACCCCACCCCACCCCATGTGTAGTAAAAAATCCCATCCTTGCATACTTTCTTCGGCCCTATCCTGTGTAAGGGCTACATGACAAGGCAGCGATCTCTTACCCTTCCCCCCTTTTAATAGGAATATCTCTCTCTCTCTCACAGTTTCTTGTGGTATAAGTTAGTTGAAGGCAACGACCAAGACCTTTAACGGCTACAGTTGAAGTCAAGGATATTGGCAAACCTCCTATTTCGCTGGTCCTCTCTCTCTCTCTCTCTCTCTCAATCAGTGTGTGTTCGGAGAAAAAGTCTCACCCTTGACCTTCACGTACCTATTCCAATCTCCTCCTACATTTTGTTCGTTTCTCTTCTACATTCGACAGCTTTGGCCATGGAAATAACAAATAATACACTACTAGTCTGCGTATCCCTACGCTCCATCAACTCCAAGGGTGTTTGGAATGGAGATAATCCATTGTCTTACTCTGGGCCACTTCTCATGCTTCAAATCTCTTTAATTTGCATGAGCATAAGAATCACGGCTTTCCTTCTCCGCCCTCTCGGTCAACCTATGATAGTTTCCCAGATCATTGTAAGTAATTAATAAGATCATCTAGCGTTCCGTGTTTGTTATTATGATATATGATCATCATCTATATCGATTCCTTGTTGCAGAGTGGTATATTATTAGGCCCTTCAGTTCTGGGGCGCGACAAGAATTTGACTTCAAAGCTATTCCCTCAAGAGGCTAAACCGATATTTGACACACTAGCATGGTTCGGTCTCATGATATACATTTTCCTGTATGGTGTGAAGATGGATTTGATGATAGTAAAGCAATCAGGAAGGAAGGCCATTCTCATAGGCTTATCATCCTTCTTTTTGCCGATGGTATTGTGCTTAGTATTCGCCTTCACCTTAAGACAATACCTCCCTTCAGATTCACATCTGGTGCTTTCACTACCCTACATGGCCATATCACAGGGTCTCATACCCTTCATTGTTTTAACTGCCCTGCTAACCGAACTCAGGACCCTCAACACTGACCTCGGCCGCCTCGCTGTATCTTCATCAGTCTATGCAGACCTAACTGGTATGTCTGCGACAGTCTTCTCCTACAACCTTGGGGTATCTCGAGGTGGGCCTCCATTAACACCATTATGGTCTATACTATCATCAATAGCACTAGTTGCCGTTATTTTTATTCTTCTAAGGCCGGCCATGAATTGGCTGAGTAAACAGATGATGATTCAGGCGCCTGAAGGAAAACCAGAGATAGGAATACAATTTTGTGTGGTCTTCCTGTTGATGCTAGTGGTTGGATTTATCAGTCTCATGAACGGTCAATATATTGCATTTGGTCCATTACTTTTTGGATTGGCGGTGCCAAAAGGGCCGCCTTTGGGGTCGTCCTTAGATGAAAAGCTTGATACACTAGTATCTTGTGTTTTTCTCCCAGCTTTCTTCCTTATGTGTGGCTTGCACACTGACATGACTACCATAAGTCCAAAGGATGCAGGGATCGTGGGGTTTCTTGCTATGCTTGCTTGTCTATCAAGGATGATGGCCATCATCTTATCATCTCTCTACTACAATATACCAATGCGAGACGCTATGGTGCTGGGACTCATGCTCAACAGCAGAGGCATAGCAGAACTCATCAATTTTAAGATGATGAATGAAGCAAAGGTGCAATGCCCAACTTCAATCCTTCCTTCGCTCCCTCCTTGCTCACCTCCTTAATTACCATCATTTCTTCTTTGGATATCTTGAAAAAAAATAAAAATGAATCTAATTAATTAATTCTGTTTTAAAGGATAATCTTGGTATAACTAAGGTGGTAATTGATAATAAGTCGTCACCATCCTATGTGGATCACATATTGAAGACAAAAAAAAAACACTAATGACTGTAGGGGTGTAAGTTTGATCTTGACGGCTCGAACCCGTCCTTGCCCACCCTGAGCCCGAATAGGGCCTGCGCTAAGATTTTTGATCTTGAGAGCGGGTTAAGGTTGAAAAACACTGACTCTGGGTCAAGAGTGAGCCGGGTCTAGGTTGAGGCCTAGGTTGGCCCTGATTTGAACCCTGATTTATATAATATAATTTAGGGCTATAATCCTATCTATCTTTTTATTCATAATAATGAAATTTGTCTCACTGATTCTTATGGTCAGGTATCCTGAACATCTAATATTGTGTTTCACTTCATAATTTTAATTGTGTATTTATTATTTTATCTATTAGTGTACTTCTTTTTCTTTCTTTATTTATTTATTTGTAATGCATAGGTCACAAATGACAAAAATAGATTCAATCAGGGTTAGCCTGATACTGGCAAAAATCAGGGCCAATTAGGGACAACCTGGTCCAATTTGGCCCAATCAGGGTCAATTAGGGCAAGAAATGGGTTGGCATGAGCCCCATAGGATTGGGTCTGGGTTGATTTTGGGGACCTGGTTGGGCTGGGGTTTTAAGAAACCTGGCCCAACCAGCTATTTCACCCCTACGATTAGTTCTAAGTTATCAAAAACATCCCTATTGCATGAGTTTTTGAGTAAGACATATTTACCAAGGTTGTATGCCGATTCTCGATCGATACCAGTCAATTCAAAATTAGAATCGATGAAAGTTAATCCGCAGCCGATTAAACTTATTTGAACCTTGGGCATATGTTGAAATTATGGTTCAATGATTCTGAACTATTGATACAAAACTTTCAGAAATTGTGCAATTTATGTGGGCCACACAATTGTTTTAGGGAGTGAATTTTACACTTGACCAATAGAGTATCCTCTAACAATTCAATACTTCAAACATGCTCACTTCACATGCCGCATAAGAGAGAATAAGAGGTTTTTTTTCTGGATGAATGGAAAATATATTTAAAAGAAAATACAAAGTGGAAGCCGTAGAGGCAAGGCAAGGGGGGTTAACCAAAGGCCACAAGAACCAAAACAAAATAAAAGGGTAACATCGAAACCAGGGGAGCAATTACATCCAACAAAGGAGTGAGGAATAACCAAAACTAGAGGAGGGAAGAAACAAGTACAAGAAGTGAGCAAGATGATTGTTAAACATGAGGGATTTTCACATACCAATTTGAAGACCCGACTTGACAGTAGAAGCAGCACAGGAGGTGCTCTCTTTGCATTTCTGTCAAAGTCTCCTTGACCACTGCGTTTCCACATTCCAAACTGCGAACCCTTGATGGAGGTTCCAGGAATGGGATACAAGAACAAATCTCAAGCTTTCAAAGAGAGGGAAGATTCAAAAAGAGAGAACCTTAGAGAGAGCAGTCGTATATACACTAATGTAACCTCCCCATTACTCATCATCTTCCTAACTTATAGAGTCCTAGTTGAACTCCAATAATCCAGAGAATAGGGTGGGACGGTTGAGAGAATCTCTCTCTCACTCTCTTCTCACGTTCCCTCAAGCAGCCAACTTAGGCGCTAAGTGGGTGGGTCCCACCCCCACAATGGATATGTGGGTGGACCCCACCCATGACTTTTAACATCTCCCACTCGCCATCAGTGGCGGATCTCTCCTAGCTACCAAAACCTTTTATGCTGAAGTGGAACGTGCGACCTAAGAGATATATCTAAGGTAGGAGTGCTATATCAACTCTCCATCTGACCAATATACCACATCACTCAGAATAATCTCATATTACCCTAAATAGTTCAACTATACCAGATTCCACACTCTCAATACCTCTTGATGAGCAGTGTGAACCAACTTTATGCAAAGTACTCATGACTTTGTCTAACCAAAAATTGACAAGTCGCCCAGGCAATGAGTCACAACATAATAAGGTATAGAAAGAAAAGTTTTCCCATAGCCTTTATACCATTTAGATTATCCCCACCTGCTTTCCCAAACTTGCCTGTGAGACGGCATCATCCTTGATCCTAAGAACAAGCTAAAGTAGCAACATTGGGTGTCCTCTTCATGACATAGTCTAAGGTAAAGGGTATTGGTTGATGGCTCACACAGTGATGAAGTAGGGATCCATTTGGTCATTGGCATCATCGGTCGGCATCAACACATGCAACTAATGCATGCTATGGCATAACTCCCACTAGCATGGGCATGTCACTAAAAATATAAAACGCCATATGAATTTTGGTTCAGTTGCTTTTCAGAGCACCTAACCTAATTCTTTTAGCACCAGTTGCTCTTGCAGCCAACTGTCTAAAAGATTCACATTCAGCTTTAACTCAGGCTACATGGAATTGTGATGATTCCATGTTCGACCAAGAAGATCTCATCTTAGTGCTGTCTAAGGCATCTCTTATTGGTTTAAAGTCCCCTAAATCTTTGAAAAACCATAGACTCATCTTGCTCGCTACTCACAAGCACCAAGGTGAATCACCCATGTGAGTGGGTCGATTCAAGCCTGGTGACAACTACTCAAATAGAAATACACATATCATTTATTACAAACACATGCCTCAAATGCACACTCCTTAAAAGTGATTACATTATGTTAATAAAATTTTCTTACAAAAAGAAAGATACATCATCCACGTCTAAGACCTAAACTCCTAACATGTGAAAGGAACACATCCCTTGGAATAGGTTTAGTCAATGGGTTAGCAACCATATTAGATGTGGAGATGTGCTTTAAGACAACTTCTCCCTCTGCAATAATATCATAGACGTAATGGTAATGGATCTCAATGTGCTTGGCTCTTCCATGGAACTTAGCATCCTTGGAAAATGCCAAAGCTGCTATACTATCAGTATGTGACATTACCACATCATCAACATGTGAAAATAGACTGAGACTCCTCAAGAATCTCCTAAGCAATACTGCCTCCTGAACAGCTGCTGAGCATGTAACGTACTCAGCCTCCATCATGGACAGAGCAATGAAGGTCTGCTTCTTTCTGCTCCAAGTCACAGCTCCACCTCCAAGGACAAATGCATAGCCTGAGGTAGACTTTCACTCATCTTGGTCACTGCTCCAATCAGCATCACTATATCCTCTCAATCTCAAGTCTGGACTACTGTAGGTGAGCATGAGATCTGTAGTCCCATGAAGGTATCAAAAAATCCTTTTGATTGCCTGCCAATTAATTGGCCCTGGGTTACTCTGGTAACGGTTGACCATCCCTACTGTATGGCATATGTCTGGATGCTTGCATATCATCGCATAAATCAGACTACCTACTGCAGCAGCTTAGGGTACTCTTGACATTTGTTTCCTCTCTTCTTCATTCTTAGGACATTTACTTAGGCTCAATGTGCATATTTTGTCCATTGGAGTGTCTATGGGCTTTGAATTTTGCATGTGAAGTCGTTCAAGAATTTTCTTCAAGTAAGTCTATTGAGACAAAGCAAGAAAATTCCTTGATCGATCCCTCACAATCTTGATGCCCAACACAAAGTTGGCTTTACACATATCCTTCATCTCAAATGTGGAGGATAACCACTCTTTAGTGGCGGCAATCATGTCAATGTCATTCCCAGCTAAGAGAATATCATCGACATATAAAGAAAGAACTATAACTTCTTTATTAGACCATCTTATATACACACAATGGTCTTCTTCAATCACCTCAAAGCCAGTCGAAATTACGGCGTGGTGAAATCTGAAGTGCCACAGCCTGGGTGTTTCTTTGAGGCCATATAAGGAATGCTTAAGGCGGCATACTTTGTGCTCATGTCCCTTGGCCTCAAATCCCACTAGTTGATCCATATAGATCTCTTCGTCCAGTTCTCCATTGAGAAATGCAGTCTTAACGTCCATTTGAAAGAGTTCTAGATCTAACCTTGCAATAATGGACAAAATAAGGTGAATGGATGCTAACTTCACCACTAGGGAGAATGTTTCATCATAGTCCACACCCTCTCTTTGGGTGTAGCCTTTTGCCACAAGGCGTGCCTTATACTTGTCAATTGTTCCATCCGCCTTATGCTTGATCTTGAGAACCCATTTGTTCCTAATGGTCTTGCAGTTGGGTGGAAGATCAACTAACTCCCAGACTTGGTTCTTTTTCATTGAACTCAACTCACCCTCTATAACAGCCAACCAATCATCCTTAGCTAGTGATGAAAGTGTATCTTGCAAAGGAGCTGGCTCTCCCTCATCACCTGGGGTACACACAAGAGCAGTTTCCCCTTCAATCTCGAATCAACGACGGGGAATGTGTCCTCTTGTGCTTCTGTGCATGAGATGATCTTGATCATCTGTGGGTGTGCTCCCACTTGGTTCACAGTGTGTAGGTGTGCTCCCACTTGGTGCACTCCCACTAGGCTCACAGTCAGTAGATGCATTATCATCTGCGACATTCGCATTATCTCTGGCGATTACAGGATGAGATATAACACCATCCTCGCCAATATGATGAGATACACTGTGAAGTTCCTCTAATTCATAGAGGTCAAGATCTCTATGTGCATCAGACAGGCTAGGATAATCCGATTCTAGAAAATCGACATCACATGATTTAGTTTCAGTTAAACCTCCACCAGGATGTTCACCAAACATAACGTACCCCTTTGAGCTATTAGAATACCTTACAAAGATGCACTTCGTAGCTCTGGGTCTTAACTTCCCATACTTATGGGACGAGGAGTGAACATACCCTGCACAACCTCATGGTCGTAAGTGCCCTACAGCAGGCTTAGTGCCTTTCCAAAGCTCATAGGGGGTGGATGGAAAAGACTAAGAAAGTACTCTTTTAAGAATGTAGGCAGCAGTCTCAAGTGCATCCCCCCAGGAACTAATTGGGAGGTTGGCTTGTGTCCAATAAAGTCCTATTCCTTCTCTCCGCTACACCATTTTGTTATGGAGCATAAAGAATGGTCAACTGTCTCACTATTCTTTTTTTCACACACAATTCCTTAAATTGATCAGATAAATATTCGTATCCATGGTCAGTTCGCAGAATCTTTAGATTCCTACTTAAATAATTCTCAACCTCAGTCACAAAGCGCTTGAAACAATCCAACGCTTCATGACGTTGAGCTATCAAATAAACATGACCAAATCGTAAATAGTCATCTATAAAAGTGAGAAAGTAGGAGGCCCCATGTCTTGCTTTGACATTCATGAGTCCACAGATGTCCTTTTGTACTGGCTCTATGGGTTTGATCTGACAGCCTTTCCAAAAGGCTTACGATGATCCTTCCCTGCCAGACAGGGTTCGCATATAGGAAGGTCAACTTCAGCGAGTGAGCCTAAAAGGCCTACTCTAGCTAAATGTGACATCCTGTCCCACCCTATATGACCTAGTCTAGCATGCCAAGTCATAGAATCTAAATTATTGTTAACTACAAATGAAGAAGAAGAACTAGTAGTTTAATAAAACCATTGTCAAGAGTACAGTGCCCCCAAAGGACATCTTTAAACATCAAATCTAAAGAATTGAAGGAAAAAACAAAAGAGTATCCAAACTCTAAAAGTGTTGTAACAGAAACGAGATTATACATCATGTCTGGAGCATAAAGAACATCGTGGAGAAGAAGAAGGTGGCCTATTCACAAGCGAAGCTAGACCATTCCAACTCTCATAACATCAATGCTGGTGCCCTTTCCCATGAATACACTTTGTGCTTCTAGGGCACTTTGCGGGTAATCTATGGCCACCTTTTTCCCGTGTGATGTTTCTGGTTGCTCCTGTATCAACAATCCAATCTGATTGCATTAGGCCAACCAAAACATGTGTACTAACACAAGTACAAGGAGAAAAAGATAGGGATTGTACTTCTTTGGCTCAGTGTAATCATGAGCAAAGTGTCCAAGTCCTTGGCATTTATAGCATCTCTTCTTGGATAAGTCCTTCTTGTTCCCACACTTGTCCCTCTTGTATTTGACCCCACCCACCTTAGGTGCTTGATTTTGATCACCTCCCTGATTCCCCTTTCCTTGCCCATGATGTTTGGGCTAATTGCCCTTGCATTTTCCCCCTTGGGTGATAAGAGCTGTGATCTGTGTCGCCTCTAGGCGCTTTGCCTCTAACTCAAGGTGTTGGGCAAGATCAGTCAGCGTCTTTATAGTCTCAAGATGGGTAAGGACTAGTTTCATTTGTGCTCATGAATCAAGAAGGGTCTGAATCAGTGCCTGAATCTGCTACTCGTCAGAGAGCTCATGTCCCGCATCCTTAAGTTTGTAGATCATTTCTTTAATAGCTCTGATGTATTCAGGCATCTTATGCTTTGGGTCCATTCTATACATCTCAAACTTAAGGATCATACTTCTAAGTCTGGTAGTGGATGTACCCCCAAATGCACGCTTGAGCTTGTCCCACATGAACTTAGTTGTAGGGAACTTCTCATAGTCCCCTGTAATGTCATCATGCATGGCACTGAGCATGATGTAGCATATACTTCGGTATTTTTTTACCCAGGTAGCATAGGCATCCTAGTCTTTGAGGGTCTAGGTGATCTCTTTGCCTAAGGGAGGGCAAGGTGGTCCTTCCATTTCTGTGGTCAAGTATTCAAGGCAGTCTTGCTCAGTGAGCAGATACTGAATTTTTTGTTGCCACTGGTCATAGTTTTCATGGCCTTCAAGTTTTTCACCTCTGTTCAAGTCAGCGATCACATTCTTTGATGCCATTTTTACATCCATATTGTAAAGGAAACATTATGAGTATATTTCTAAGTACTTTGTACATTGCTACTTGGAACCCTATCAGAGTTAATTATTCCTGATGCATAATGTGGGACCAATCATCTCGTATAACTCAATGTCAAACCCCGCTTAACATGTATCAAGGATAATTAATTCTAAGGGTTACTGGCAACGTTCAATGGAGGAATGGGCAACTCCAAACACATAAAATGTGCCATACATATAGGTGCGCGGGGTCCCTTAAAAGAATCCTTTTGGTACTTCTGGTGGCATATCATGGTGACTCTACTGTATGTCTCACAGTGGGTGCGCACCCCCATTACAAGGCTTCCAAAAATATAATACAACATTTCCTTAAATATTAGATCAGCATAAAAAAAACCTACTACAATCTACTAGGAAGTGCACCACTGACAGACATACACATAGGCACCACTGCGCACATACATAACCACACCATCACATAGTACCAAAGATACATTCACATTTATATATACATACATAAATAACATGATGCGTAAAAATAGATCCCATTAAAGGTACGGGCTCATGTATAAATGCATTAATGAAGTGGGCCCAACACAAAAGAAATCACAAAGATTTAAAGCCCATATAAGTTTTAACTAAAACAATAAGGCTCATTCATAGCTAGGGCCCACAAGCCCATTAACAGCATAGGCACAAAAGCCCATTAATAGCATAGGCCCACAAGCCCATTATTCTATTAAAATTTTAATTAAAACTCAATAGCCATTACAATTAATACAAATAAAAAAAATTGATTCTATTACCAAACAAAATGATTTGGTACAGTGGTATTACAGTAAGTAATCCATGTTGGAAGTCTCAGGTTCAATTCACTCTACTAACATATTTAATTGTTTTTATTTAAGAAAACTATAATAAGTCCAGCCCAGGCCAGATCGAACCAAAACATTTCGAGTCAGACTAAAGTCAAAATCGGATCGAATCAGTCCAGTCCAAAAATGGGTTAGGTTGGTCCAGGTCGGATTACATAAACTGACCCAAACTAGACCAAATTAACTTGGACCTGATTGGGTCAACCCACCTTGTGGGCTGCAAGTTGGGTTGGTCTTGGGTGGGTCAGATTTTGGGTCGAATCTCCTGGGTTGGGTCAGTCCTAGGTCGGGTTTCGGGTCAGGCAATATAGTCTAGCTTGTGTCCAATGGGTCTTGGGTTGGGCCCATGGGTTTAGCCTGATGGGTTGGCCTATACAGGCTCACAAAAAATCAAAAAAAACAACCTATTACGTTTAACAGGTTTAGTTTCTCCTTTTTTTTTTTTTTTAAATGCACGGCCACATAGCGCCGCCCCTCCTTTGTGTTACCACAGACAATGTTGACAGCCCCGTGGGTGGCATTTTCACATCCCAAAAGCCAAATGGGAAGAAAAAAATATTGGAAAGAAAACAAAAATCCCATTTGCTTACCCATGAGTTACCTAAACACCTTTATGCTAGCCATTGCTGGTGACCCAAACCAAAATCAGGCTCTAATACCAATGTTAAACTTGAGGGATTTTTACATACCAATTTGAAGACCCGCCTTGACAGTAGAAGCAGCACAGGAGGTGCTCTCTTTGCATTCCCGTCAAAGTCTCCTTCGCCATTGCTTTTCCACGTTCCCAGGTGCGAACCCTTGATGGAGGTTTCAGGAATGGGATACAAGAACAAATCTCAAGCTTTCAAAGAGAGGGAAGATTCAAAAAGAGAGAGCCTTAGAGAAAGCAGTCGTACATACACTAATGTAACCTCCCCATTACTTATCATCTTCCTAACTTATAGAGTCCCAGTTGGACTCCAGCTAAGTGGGTGGGTCCCACTCCCACAACGGAGATGTGGGTGGACCTGACCCATGACTTTTAACATAATAGGGTGGAAGTGTTTGGAATATCCCAACCGAGTGCAAGGTGTATCTTCCTTCTAGAACCTAGGCTCACAGCATGGTTGTGAAGAATTTTATTTTTAACATCATAAGAGATGGAGTCCTAGATTTTGTCAATTGTATTTGATGTAGACTTTCCCACCAATATGACTAAGCATTATACTCTAGAAGAATTTTCTAAAATCTCCTTTCCAGTCCGAATAAGAAAAAAGGATAAAATAAAAATAAAGGATCCGCATTTTTAATAGAATTCTAACAAAAACAGTGATTAGGGATTGAAATATTTCGTTGGGAAAGACAATCCTAGATGGGGAGCGAATTGTTCATAACTCTCCAAACAGTAAAAAAAATTTTGGGGGATGGTAGAGCTAACCGAAATCATCCTATATCTATGGACAGTAGGAGCTCTAGAACATCAAGATTCCAAGTAAAGGTGATAGATAATTTTTTTTGATGAATCAACACCTTATGGGACTAATCCCTGCTTCCTCTTTTCCTCTTTGAAGCATTGTAAGGGTAACGGCCAAAGTTCCACCCTCTTTTGGGCATCTATGGGCCCACACCTCCACATCCCCACTTAGAGATACGTGTGGGCCTTGTTTCGTAGACATCATCTTTCCCTTAGGGTTTTCTAAAAGGAATATTAATAATTGTCCAATATCGGGATTGGGAAACATACGATTTGGAGTTGCCACCTAGGTTTAGGCTCGGACCCAATGGGTGGGCAAATCCAAAGGGAAAGGACCTAAAAATTGGTCTAGCCTAGAGATGAGGGTAAGTGGCATGTTATGGAGATAGGAAGGTGTTAGGCATCCACTCCTGCTAGTTGAACCGATCTTCCTACTAGATGCATAAGAATGAACATTCTCTACTAATTAATCTTATACCACGTATGAATTTCTACACTCTACCCACTGAGTTGAGAGGTTATACCTATGCTCAACCCCTACTTCGGGTTGAAAGGGGTGAGCCCCTGTTGTTATAGACATGAACTTTGATAAGTGTCGTCGGCTTGGGCGAAGCTGGATTTGACTATTTGCTTTCCTTTCAAGGAATATCCTTCTTATGATCTTTCACAACTTTAGGGTTTTTTTTGGAATTTTTAGGTACTTTTTGAGAATTTTGGCAGAGTTTTGGGATCCTACGAGAATCTAGGAAATATAGAACTTTTTAGGACTTTCTAAAAGGATTAAAAGACTTCCTACGACTTCATAAGGTCTAGGGAATTTTTCTATTTTTTTAATTTTTGGACAGGAGAACCAAGGCTAGGGCATTGTGGAAAATCTGACAATCGATGGGTTTAGGAAGGCATTTTGGGGGTTTTCCTAAGACTTGCTAAGGGTTTTAGGATTTTTTGGTTCCTTTGAAGATTTTTTATTTTTATTTTTCATGATTTTGGCACACGAATCAAGCTAAGGGAAATAGAGGGAACCTTTCACTGAGTGAGGATGGAGGAGGCATAAAGAAGCAATTGAGGGATTTCCTAAAAATCTCAAAGCTCACCAGCTATTGGTTTGTTGGTGGGTCTTGAAATGGGAAAAACCCACTAATTATAGGTTTTCGGTAAGGGGCAAGGGAAAAATGGTCATTTGGAACCACATGGGCCTACCAAACCCTCGCAGGGACACCGAAATCTCAAGGCCCCGAGAAAATTTCGTGGCACCACGGGAATTGGGGGCAAAATGGTCATTTTTTGGACAGTTTTGCCCTAATTAGGATTTCTGACTTCTGGGAGCGATTCTAAGAGATCCGGTCTGCACACCATATATCATCGGAATCACCTTTCTAAGGATTATCTAGTGGTATTGGTTTTGAGCTCATTTGTTTCTTAAAAAAAATTGATATTTGCAAGGAAGGACTCTTGCCCTATTACATACTAGAGGTGGTATTCTGGCAATCCTTGTTTATGTCGTTCCCACATCATTTGAGAGTACCTAGAATCAATTCTTCAGTATATAACATGCTAATATAAGGTGCCACAAGATTAGGCATGATTTAGCCATGAAGAGGTCATGGGATTAGGGTTTTAGGTCTGATTAAGGTTTTAGGGTGGATTAGGGCTTTAGGATGACTTAGGGTTTTAAACTATATCCAGGTCATTGAAATGCTTTGTTCTCCTCTGATTGAGAACGTACATCTTATCCACATCCTTTAAATCATTATTATTGAGGGGTAGGTGAGAAAATTGGGTGTCTATAAAATTTTCCTCTTTGGGAGAGGTCTGTGCCACAACCGAAGGGGAAAAAAAAGAACTAACACATTTTTCACCTAGAGCATGTACTTCCTATTATAAACCAGTAGTCACTGAGAGGGGGTGAATTGGTGAGTCTAATTTCGACCCCAAAATCTAACTTGGCAAACCCTGCTGTACCTATCCCTGTTCACACACAGTCGTATGCACACTCAAGCTCTCATAGGCACTTCCAAGTGTAGATACTCATTCCACATTCTACACACTTCGATGATATACAATAAAAATAATGGACACACCCATAACACAAAGATTTTATGAGGTTCGACTATAAACCATGGTCCCCGGAGTTATTACCTGCTATGGCTTCGTGCCTACTCAATACACTAATTTTAATTGCACTTACAGTTGGGAGCTCACACACTTAATTTTCTCAACCCTCAGCTGAGATGGCACACTTAGTGCCAGTACAATTTGTAGCACCCACTCCTAGTGCTTAAGATCCATTAAGCACCTAGTACAAAAATATAGATAATTGAGGCTTATAATAAATGCCCTTCAATGAAGCCATGCCTAACACGTATACATCCAAAAGTACAGCTAGCATGCATTTGTTATCACAAACAATACATGTATGAAATAAAATCTAGGGTTTTGAGTTAGGGAATCTCACAACCAGATGTCTCTGATGATCTGAGAACCTCCACTAACCACTGGAACCTCCATCTTGACCTCTCAAGGTGAACTTGGCTCTTCAAGTGTTCCATAATAAGCTCAGTGCTCACACCCTTCACTCCCTTGACTTCTTGCTCTTCAAAGCACCAACTAACCCTCACTTGATCTCCTCTCTTGGTTTGGAATCAATACACCATTAATGGAGTAAAAAAACCTCTTATATGGCCCTTCAATGGAGTGAACAACACTCTCTTAAAACTTTCAAGCACATTTAATGGCCATCAATGGAGGGGGAAGCTTCACACTCAAAATCCATAACCTTCCTCACATTGAAAATCTGATGTTTTGCTTTCAATAGTTTGGGGGAAAGTTTGTAAAAAATTACAACTTGAATGGACCATTTTGGCTTGTGGTTAGGGAGATATTGCAGTTTGAAGTTGGAGCAACCACAATGTAGAAAATAGATTCTTTGTATCGGCAGCATAGCATATACCGGCGGCATGGGCAAAGACATCAAGATTAGAGCCATCGATCTTGGATCAATCTGGAACCTTAATTTGGGCCATAGGATTAAAGTAATGACTATAAAATATTTGAATCTTGCTGATGCAGGCTTAATGCACGATCTCAAGATCTGAGCCAAGAACTGGTTGGTCATGTCATCAAAAATGGCGATATCTTGTCTGCCACTCATAAAAAGGTGAGTCAATGCTTGGGTGTAGGATCGGCATCCACAATCTTAGATATTACAAGATCTAAAGATATCAATTAGATTGGAAACAATGCAGCCCTATGATGCACACACGAACCATAGGGTTTCTATATGACTCGGTGTAGCGCAACAACATAGCGCTTGATGCAACGGACCACTCATGGGGCTCGCGAAGGGGATCTTCTCTACCATCAGTAAGCGTAGAACCATTCTCATCCATGGATGCATAATCCTTACGTGGCAAGATCTTGGCCCTTGATTAGGGATCCCCTGGACTTCTTTATTCGCAATTAGCCTATGCTTCTCTAAACTTTAGTGCCAAAGACCCCCACCACCCAACTCTTCATAATTGCATAAAAACCCTCCAACTTTTCAAACAAAAATCCAAAAACACTACCCAACATCAAGAGCTTTTGGGATTTTTTTGATTTTGGAATTTCAAACTGACTTCATGGAAACATGCATAACTTTTTCATATGACTTTGGATCAATACAATGAAATGCATTGGAACCACAACTCAACACTCCATAGCTTTCTAGAATACCTAATGGTCAGACTCAACCATCTAAAAGACCATATTGCCTATGAACCTTTCGTATGCCACAACTTCTTCATACGAAATTGAAATGTGATGAAACCAAGTGCCTTGAAAATATTGAATTTTTCTCGCAAGGTTACATAGAGGACATTTCTTTCAGAAAAAATAATCTTCAATGCTAAAATTGCCCCCGACTGGCATATAAGGTAATTTTTTACTATGAAAGTCGTAACTTCTTCATACGGTATCAAAACTAGACTAAATCAGGTGTGATGGAAATGATAACTTACACTCTAACATTTTATGTAGAAACCATCTTCCAAAAAAATCATTTTCATTGCCGAAATTTCCCTTAGCGTAAATAGGTTAAATTTTCCACCTTTGACCCAGAATTGCGCATCACCTGTCAATGATGAATCAATTCATTTTATACACATCATGTAACACTGCTACCTCATCAGAGAGATCAAATGCTGTCACATCACCACTTTTGGCTATGTCATCACCACCATGTGGCTAAGGTTGCCAACAAGGACAAACAAAAAATGAAATTGCCGATATCTTGCTCAAGGATGGCGGAGGTGCAATGCTAAAAAATGAGAGAAGAAATCATTGGTAAAACAATTGATAAAAATTAGGTAGTGAAAATGAATGCCCAAAAAGCTAATCGAATAAATTAGTAAATGGAAAGATGAAAAATGGGCTAACAAATCAAAGCAAAATGTGTAATTAATAAAGTGAATGAAAAATATGAAAGTCTGAAAATTATGCAAATAAATCAACTATAAACTAAAAAACCCATGAATCGAAATGAAAGGATGAAATTTGAAACAAGTGAGAAAATTAGTAGTAAAATGAGAAAATGAAAATCCAAAAATTGTGTGAGTAAATCAACAAGAAATTGAATCAATGGTGAAGCAAATCATAAATCTGAAAATTAAGTGGATAAATCAACAATAAAATGAATAAATGATAAACTGAGCATATGATAAAGTAAAAAAGAAAAGATGAAATTCCAAAATAAAATAAAATTTAGCGATTAAATCTATCAAAACAAGAAATCAATATGAGAGTACATCTAATATGAAATAAACTTAAAATTAAAGTTGGAATACTCTTACATGAGATTGGCGAGTTTTGAGGGAGGCAGTTTAATGTTCCTCAATGCACAGCTCCTGCAAAATTGTTAGAAAATTTTGTTTTTTGGTTAATTTGGCCAACATGGTCATGTAGGGCCCACTCATGACCTAAGTAAAGGGTGTTTTGGTCAAACTACCCATCCTAGACATATCATGATCTAAACAAGAACATTTTGGTCATTTGCTCTCTCTGGCCAACCATAGACCAAGTAAGGGATATTTTGGTCAAACTAGCCATCCTACGCATCTCTTCACTTGGACAAGGATATTCAGGTCATTTGGCCACTCTCAGCCACTATAGACCAAGGGATCTTGGTCTAACTAGCCATACTAGGTATCTCTTGACCTTGGTAAGGGTATCCATGCCATTTGGCCACTCTAGGCTACTATAGACATACACCATGGGTCATGTAGTGAATTTTTTAAATTGCCCACCATAGATATCCATTTTAGACATACACCATGGCCATGCAAGGAATTTTTAAATTTTAGGCTACCAAGGTTATCTTGGTCATTATAAACCTACACCATGGGCCATGTAGTGAATTTTTGAAATTTGACCATCAAGGATATCTTTTGACTTCAACCCTAGGGTTTAAATTTTAGTTTATCAATTTTAGTCATCCAAGGGTAATTTGGTCACTTTTGGCCTCATCCCCAGTCTCAAAGTTAATTTCATCAATCCCATCCATTTAAGCGTATTTTGGTCATTCTCGACCTCAACCACGGGTTCAAAGTCCATTTTTTCAAATTTTAGTCATCAAGGGGTATTTTGGCTATTCTCTTTTTTTGCTAAAGATCAGCAAAGAATATTATTAGAAAAGAATGAAAGCAATACATAATGATACCATAGAAGAAAATAAATTTAGATTGCAGTCCACCTTCGGCATGGCCATCAGCAAACTAACAATCTAAATCAACTAGCAAAGAAAATAAAAAATAAATCAGTTGAATCTAAATCTTGGATGGTCTTGAGCATCCTAACTAAGATTCTCTAAAGAAAAATGAGGAGGATTCATCCAAGTCATTGAGGTTCTCGTTGCTACTACATGATTTGCTAAACCATCCGCAACTGAATTTGCTTCCCGAAAATTACGAGTAATTCTCTATGAGATTCGATCTAGATAGCTTTTGTAGTGGAGCCATCTTTGTTGGAAACACCATAGGATGTTACCATTCCTAATGCACTGAATTGTGGCCTCTTAATCCACTTCCACCCAAATAACAACCAAATTTATGTTCATTGCCAATTTGATTCCTTCAAAGAACACAGCAAACTCTACCCAAAAGTTGGTAGCAATACCTTCATAAATTGAAAAGCATCGAAGAAGACTTCCCGAATGATTACAGTAGGACACCACCCACTCCCGAATGACCTATATTACCCTAGAACATCCATCCAAATTGATCTTAATACAGCCCTCTTACGGGCGAGCCCAACGAAGTTCAGAATTACCTTTGTGGGATTGTGAAGAATAAGAAAGCCACAACTTCCTGGATAAGAGAAGGTCAACCATAGATCTTATGTGAATCTTATTCAAGAAGAAAATCCTTGAATCTCATTCACAATAGCTTGAATCACCATCTTCACATCTCTACGAATATTCTCGAACCGGCGCAGATTCCTCTCCCTCCAGAGCTGATAAGTGATAATGATAGCTACTACCTGCCAAAAAGATTTAATTAGGACCACACTTGCTTTCCTCTTCCCCCAAGAGAAAAGTTCTTGAATGGAAGGGAAACTAGACCACCTAAGATCGAAAATATTCAAGAAGCCCAACCACACCTGCTGCAAGAAATTACAATAAAGGAATATGATTTGTAGTCTCACCATTAGCATAACATAAGTTGCACCAAGATGCCAAAGGCACAACTCTTTTGCACACCTTCTCTTCTATTGGAAGACCTCCATGGATGAGACACCAAGCAAAAGAAGAGGTTCTAGGCGATAGGCCCTTTGACGAGACCATATTAGCCCATTCAACAATAGTGGATTTCTGACGAAGCCCTTCCCAAGCTGACCTCACAGTAAAATTATCCGATTGGGAGAGAGACCACACCCTCTTGTCCTCTACATTGATCGAAGGTAATAAGTAAGCACGAGATTTTTCATAAACATTCTGCATGATTAATGATTGAACTTCTGGAAAGCACCACCATCCACCATCTATGAAATCAGATACAGGTACCAATAGAGATGACACAAGTTGCAGATCAATAGAAATGATATGAGAAATAGGATCATCATACAACCACCTATCCCTCTAAAAACTAATATTTCTACCATTACCAACCAAACATCTCTCATGGAGATTCACAAAATCCCAAACCTTCTTTATGCCTGGCAATATGGAAGTACAGATTAGGGAAGACTTCAAAAGATCATTGCCTGTTAGAAACTGACCTTGCAAGAAAGCAGCAAATTAAGAGCTATCATTCTTTATATACCAACATAATTTGGCAAGTAAAGCCAGATTTAAATGCTTTAGTCTTTGAACACCAAGGCCCCCTTCCCTCTTAGGCTTACATAACACATCCCACCTTACAGTAATAGTCTTAGAGGTCTCAGCTACACCACTCCAAATAAAATTCCTAATCGATCTCTCCATAATAGAGATAGCAGAGGGTGGCCAGAGATAAACTGAGAAATTATGAATTGGAATGTTGCATATCACAGATTTAGCCAACTCAATTCTTCCTGCCATAGAAAGAAGCTTACCCTTCCAACCTGCTAATCTCGATTTGAATTGATCCACCAAAGGCATAACATAGTCCTTCCTTACTCTTCCGTTAAAGATATCCACACCAAGATATCGGGTTGGAAAGCTACATTTAGGGATGTTCAGAAGATCCTTAATTTTCCTCTTTCTAGGAGCTGTAAAATTTCCTAGAAAAATCTTAGACTTTTCTAAGTTAATCATTTGACCAAAATAAGATTGATAATGATTTAGAAAAGATTTCAGCTTGCAAACTCCTCTTATATCAGCCTTCATAAAAATCAATATATCATCTGCATATAATAGATGGGAAGGAGTAGCGACATTCCTTGGACCAGATAAAGGTTTAATCAACCTCTTATCAATAAGATCTCTAATACCATGACACAACACCTCCTCTGCAGTGATAAAAAGGGATATTTTTCAAATTTTAGCCATCAAGGGATATTTTGGTCATTTTTAACCTTAATCCTAGGTTAACAAAACATTTTCAATTTTAGGGGTTTGATCGGGTGTAAAAAGCATCTCAATCAAAAGGGGTGGTGATCAGCTACAAAAGCTCGCGATAAAAGGAATGAGTGATCGGCTAGGAAATCTCTCAATTAAAGGAAAGTGTGATCGGCTACGAAAGCTCATGATCAAAGGAACAAGTGATTGGTTAGAAAATCTCTCGATCAAAGGAATGAGAAATCGATAAGAAAATCTCTCAATCAGAAGAATAAGTGATCTACTGTGAAAGCTCACAATCAAAGGAATGAGTGATTGACTACAAAAACTCACGATCAAAGGAAAGAGTGATCAACTACGAAAGCCCATAATCAAAGAAATGAGTGATCGGCTATAAAAGCTTATGATCAAAAGAAAGAGTGATCATCTACGAAAGCTCACAGTCAAAGAATAATCATTTGACTACGAAAACTCATAATCAACGGAATGAGTGATTGGATACAAAACTCATAATCAAAGGAAAGATGATCAGCTAGAAAATCTCTCAATTAAATGAATGGGTGATCCAGAGATTAGAATGTATAGGTGATCAAAAGATTAAAACTATTGAGAGATCCAAGCGATTGTGATTGAGATATAAATGAATCAAAGTGATTGAGTGATAAGGAATTATCGATGGATTAAAACATAGAGGTGATCGAGAGATCAAAGTGATCAGAGATCAAAGCAATGGTGATCAAGGGATTAAAATGATCGAGATATTAAAGCATAAAGATGATCAAGATATCAAAGGGTATATGGGTACCCAAGGTATCGAGGGATCGAAGCATATAAACGATCGAGATATCAGAGGGTACATGGGTATCAGGAGATCAGATGGATGATCATAAAATCGGGTTGATCCAAGGATCTAAGTGTACATGGGTGCAAAACTGATCGAGGGATCAGCTTGCACATAAGTGTAATACATGATCAGAAGGTGCAAGGTCAAATGCTTAGGAGGAATAAATTGCAAAACTTAAAATGCTTACTAGAGATTTCCTATTCACCTGTTCCAACACTTGTGCAACACATATTCTTCATAAATGATTAACACATAATTTAATGCTCATATATGCCAGTCACGAGATATGAGAGTATTATTATTATTATTATTATTATTATTATTATTATTATTATTATTACTGTTGCAAAAAATCTTTGGAAACTTTTATTTGTGATTTTTTTTTTTTTTTTTTGAAGATCTAGGATCATTTACATTTTGACTTGGTAATTCACAATTCCACACATTCGTATTCATATTCCCACCATATGCATAGGCTCGCAAAATATTATTGGTCGGCCAGAATCGACTGGGTATAAGGTTGATTGAACGAAGTGGGTGAGTGAACGAGGTTGGCTGTAGACAAAGTGAGTGAATGAGCCAATTTTTTTTTTACACGAGTAAATTGTACGAGACCGATGATGACACTTGCCCCCAATCGTGTTGCCATTTTCTTTTGCAAGATTGCCCCACTTCTTATATTGAAACCTTCCAATGATTAGAAATCAATTTTTGTGGGTCATATGCCCCTTCAATTCTTCATGCTCCTATGCCTGTAGGTAGGCTTTCCCAATGGCAGAATCTTCCTTCCTCATTCTCCATTTTGGAAGTGAAATGCTCCTCATGCAAATTTATTCCCTTTTCTCCTCTTTTTGCTCATTTTCTTTTTCTTCTTTTTCGTATGTTGCCCTAGGGATAAAGCAATTTTCTCTTCTCATTTGCCAATGACCATACTATAGTATGAGCATAATATTACTGACACATGGTGGAATGAGCTCGATTGTTACTTTTATCAAGCTGTCTATGTACCCTAATTAAGGATTAGATCAAACGTAGTCTAGCATAGACAATTTAATGTCAAAGCATGATAAATTATGATGTCAGAGCTGATGACAAGGATCTCATCATCATTCAGTCCAGGAGGACTTTAATAGGTCATAATGGGGCTTGGGACCAGGTTCCAAAGGATGGTTATGACTCAAATCTCAAATATGCCCCAAGGCCTGACTCTAAATTAGGCAAATTTTATTCCAAAGTTCAAGTCAGATTTGGCAATTCTGCCCCCAGTTACTTGGACCATTGATCTTTCTTTGATTTATAGGTTTGCGCTTCACCAATTTTTTTTTTTTTTTAATTCTCACTCTCATTGATATTTCCTTATCAGACTCTGAAAGCTAGGGGTGTATGCAAAGCAGGAGGATATTGGGATAAGGTTGTAGGTAGGTTGAGACAGGTTTTTCAAGAAACAGACTAAGGTACAACAGGGAACTAGCATATTAGCTATCTTAGGTATTTTTATTATTTTTTTAATGAATTTTTTGAATGATTAATGGCCAAAGGTGGCCTCCCTCAATAAGCTTAAGGAGATCAGGATCCCCTTGCTCCATTGCTCATGGGATGGGATTAGATGTGTGGAAAGATTAAGATCTTTCATCATCAAGACTCTGACATATTAAAAATTGAATGAAGAAAGGGATGAATTAGAAATCCATTGTAGTAACCACGAAAGTGGAATGAAAATGAAATTCCATTAATTTGGAAAGTAGTTCCTACATTTGAAAGAAAAAGAAAGAAAAAACTCTCTCAACAACAATCTCTCTTTAAACCTAGAATTTTCTTCATGTCCTAATGATCTTCTTCTTACACTTTTATGCTTCTCTTTCTATGATCCTATTTCCATGTATCGTAATCACATATGATTTAGTCCTTAGCTTAATCCTCCAAGTGTCCGAAAGATCTTGTATGGCATGTTTCAAATTGGTGCAGCAACCAGTGAGATGATCCTTCTAGTTACGATAATGACAAAATTTGTGGTCTTTGTACCATTTTGGCAGGGTATTGCTGATGACTCGGGGTGGGACTGTATTGAAAAGTCCTTCCTTTTTCAGTTTAGCATATATCCAAGGCATAGGCATGCCCAAGTTAATGAATTGTGTTGCTGCTTCGATAACCCATGTAGGACCACAATTGGACTGGATGTTGGGGCTTGAGAATTTATCTTCATCATGGGTTGATGATTCTCTATCTAACCTTGACCTTTATCAGCCCTTGGGTCTACCCCATCATTATCTTTCAGCAATCTCATTTGGTTCTTGTTTTATGCTCAATTTGAAATTCTTGTCAACAAGGAGATTTTGAATAGCATGTTGTTGATTGATGCACTTATCAATGAGATACCCCTTCTAGGCATGATAATGATAGTATTGATCCGACTTATAGGATCGTGGCTTAGGATCACTGATTCGTTATGAAGGCAATGTTCCCAAGAGCCCTTTCATCAATAATGCAGCATATATTGTAAACATTCATGTCCCTAAATCAGTGAACTGTCGTCTCATCTTTTGACCTTGATGTGGACTTTGCTGAAGTCAAGCTAAAACTAGAAGTTGCATTAGTACTTGTTCTTTATGAATTGGAGATGTAAGGCATGGGCCGACAAGCCTGATTTTGTTATGCTTCCATAGCGCAGTGTCGATCCTAGCCTGATCTTGATCAAACAAGAGAGTTTGGGTCAACACCTATCTCATCTCTACCATCTTTGTTCATAACTAGTTGACATGCTGGTTCAATCACATTTCATAGGGAACACTATTGGTTGGTCCATGCTGCTTTGTGTAGGCATATTGATCCGAATCAACTCCTATGCTCCCATTTTTAATAAGATTCTAGATAGATGCATACATGTACTGTAATGTGCTTCTTCGTGGGTATCCCATATATGAACTACAAAAATGGGTCTTGACTTGTGAAGCGCAATGGTAGGAGATGGGATTTAGGATCTTGGATAGATGGGGATGACTCCAAGCTTGTAGAGATCAATCAGTTGCCCCGATGGGTCCACACGGGTAGTGGGAATCATTTTGATGTGGAATTGTGTCTTACTCAAATAAAATGGGTTTACTTTAGAAACCAAAGATTATTTACAGCACAAATGATATGTGTAAACAAGATTAGTTCTTACCCTTAGTCTTGCCCCATTTAGGTTATTACTGGCATGACAACTTATATGAATTTTTTTTTGTCTTTTATTTTTTAGACATCTTCTATGTCATTAGAGAGGAAAACGTAGTAGACTTTTACGAATAAGAGAAAAGGTTGAGGGAAGAATGTCTCGAGTCTTGATAGGGACTGGCATAATGGCTGTGGAAGAAGACGATGGTAGAGCTAGGGAGGATCTGGATCATGGACCTGATGTTCCTCAACCTGTGGGAAATCAAGAGGTTGCTGGTCAAAGGCGATCATATGCAAATGCCTCGGGAAAAACTTCTTGGCCGGCCATTGATTCCCTTCCTGAACCTATTCAAGCTGGGAATATCTGGCGTATTGTGATCCCTCAAAAGGATTATGAATCAAAGAGGCAGAACATCAGGTTTGCCTTAATCGGTCGGGTAAATTTTCGTTTGATTTCTTTGGATGCATTAAGGGTGGAAGCTCAAGAAAAGTGGAATCTTAGCCAAGGAGTGACTATGTATACATTGGGGAAGGGGTATGTTATCTTTTAGTTCCAATGCGAGGGAGACAAGGCAGCAGTTTGGCGGAGGAGTTTGCTCAGAGTTGGAGATCAGTTGATTCGCTTTCAACGCTGGAAGCCTGATTTTAATATTCATGAGAAATAGACCTTCACAAAGTTAGTTTGGGTGGGTGGGTTCGTTTTCTAGATCTCCCTCTGGAATATTGGCACGAAAATGTGCTGCTATCAATTGCCAAGGCGGTGGGCCACCCTGTGGCTTTGGATAGGCATACAAGACAAGGCCTTCTAGGTTATTTTACTAGGGTCTTGGTGGAGATAGACATCTTAGATCTGGCTATGCGGGTCAATGAAGTTCATTGGAGAGGTTTGAACCAGGAAAGTCCAGGGTATATAGATTCCATCAGAAGGTCATTTATGAAGAAAATGTGGGTCCCTGTGGTTATTGTAAGCGCTTATGCCATCAGATTTCTTCTTGTAGGTAGAAAAAATAGGAAGATGAGAGGCAGTGAGCAACGTACAACACTGCAAAGGTTCCTGGAGCTATGTATGAGGAAGATGGAGTTAACTCGGAGGGGGTTAACTCGGTGGGTGATGCACAATCTGGAGGAGATTTGAGTCACATCAGCCTAATGAGGTAGCTTCCATTTCTGTGCCATTATCTCCTCCATTAAATCAGCTAAATGTGGAAGTCTCCAACCCAGCATCATTCTCTCCTATTTCAAATTTTCAAAACGGATTGGTGGAAGGGGGTGGAATCCAAATTGTATTGGAAACTACCAATTTGATTTCTACCATTTTAGGAAAGGATAAGGAGAGGGTTGAGGTGGAAAGTGGGGAGGAATATGGGTCATTGGATGGATCTGGATATGGATCAGATCCAAACCCAATAGAGCTTCAGGAATGCCAAGTGGATAATCTAGATTTGGCTGATTTTCATATGATGGTGGAGGCAGCCGTTCCAAAGAATGTTCATGAGGAAGATGTTGCAATTTCAGAGGTGCGGTATCCATCTCGGAGGGGTGTGGGTCGTGGCCAAGGGGGAGGTGTTCAGCGCCAAGCGCTGCCCGATGTAAGGGAGGACCACATGGTCTATTCCTTACCATTGGTGGAATGTTTATAGGGGATGGTTTCTATGCTTCATTCCGAAATGAGTGTGGTGGATAAGGCGGCTGTGGTGTGAGAAAAGGAGGTTGGAAGAAAAGGTTGTTTCCAGCTCTATTTTTTAGTCAGATGGGTTATGCAATTGATTTTATTTCTAATGTTAGACATGATAAAGTCCCAATTTATGGGTAATTTGGAAGAATGGGATTCAATGCCCTGTAGTAGCTGTGATGTCAGAGTAGCATATTTTTGTTGAATTTGAATGGTCTGGAAGCAGGGTGGGGAAGTCTTTTGTTCATGCTAGCTCTTTCAAGGCTATTCGTCGTCAATTGTGGCTGAATTTGGAGTTGTAGGTCTCTGCTTTGATTCCCTGGTCAGTAATTGGGGATTTTAATGCAACTCTGGCATCTCATGAGAAGAGAGGTCCTGGTTCTTTTAATTTGGGATCGGCGGCAGAGTTCCAGGATATGCTTGATGCGTGTATATTGCTTCCGGTTCCTTCACAGGGTAAAAAGTATACATGGATGAATAATCGGAGGAGGGGAAATGTGGCTGTGGTGCTGGATCACAGTTTTTGTAATAAAAAATGGCTTGATATCTTTAAGAATATCAAGCAAAGGGTTCTATTGTCGTTAGTGTCTGACCATGTGCCTTTGTTAATTATGTCTGACTCTATCCCGAAGCCTCATAATATCCCATTTCGGTTTCATGGATTCAGGATGGATGATGTTAGCTTTTGCTCTATGGTGGACAAGGAGTTAAATAAGGTTCAAGATGAGATAGAGGAGGCGTGAATGATGGATGCTTTATTTAGCAAGGATCCTGATGCAAAAACAGTATTATTGAAGGCAAATCAGATGCAAGAAAAACTTTGGCCTGAGAAAGCTAAATTGAGGTGGATGAAAAATGGCGACTGCAACTCAAAATTTTTTAATCTCTTAGTGAAGCTGAGAAGGGCAAAAAATCAGATAACCTCTCTCAAAAAGGAGGATGGTTCATGGGTCTCAGATTATCAGGGTATTTCTTCTTATATTTCTGATTTTTTTTACAACTTTCATGAAGCATCTCCTATCACTGTTCACAATGATCTGTTGGATTGTATTCCAAACGTTTTGGGTGAGGATGATGCGAAAGGTTTGGAAGTTGTCCCAGGTAGGGATGAAATAAAAATGGCTGTTTGGGATCTAGATCCTGCTAGTTCGCCAGGCCCTGACTGTTTCCCAGGCTGTTTCTTTAGGAAATGCTGGGATTTTGTTGAAGGTGATTTTTGTAAGGCTGTGAAGCATTTTTTTTGTCTTTGGGAAGCTGCCTAAAGGAATAAACAATTGCTTTATTTCCTTGATCCCAAAAGTGGAGGGTGCACAGATTTCGTCCTATCTGTATGGGAAATTTTTTTTTTTGTAAAGTCTTAAAAAAAATTATGTCTTCAAGACTTCTTACATTGCTGCCTAGATTGATATCAGAAGAACAGGGAGCTTTCCAGAAGAGGAAAATAATCTCAGCAAATATCAGTTTGGCCTCTGAATTATCAAATCTTATGTCTTCAACGGTTAGGGGTGGTGGTATGGGGCTGAAGTTGGATGTGTAGAAAGCCTATGATTTGCTGGCTTGGATTTCCTATTTGCAACCTTGGATAAATTTGGTTTCTCATCAGTGTGGATTTCTTGGATTCACCATCTTTTGATTTCTTCCAGAATTACAGTTTTGGTGAATGGAGGTCCGGTGGGTTTCTTTGAGGTGGGAAGAGGCTTGCGGCAGGGCGATCCTTTATCCCCCATTTTATTTATTTTGGCAGAAGAGGTGCTTTGTAGAGGGCTCAGACGTTTGGTGAGTGATGGGCTAATTAAGCCTCTCCCAAGTCCTCGAGGTGTGTCTACTCCTTCCCATTTATTATTCGCAAAAGATATTTTTATTTTTAATAATGCTTCTGCTAAGTATGTGAGAAATATTCAGGATTTTCTAGTTAAATATCAGGCTTTTTCTGGCCAAAAATTTAATCTTGAGAAAAGCAGTTTGATTTTTGGAAGTGTGGCTATTCACAGGAAGCATTTTATAAGTGAATATTTGGGAATTCAGTTAGCGAGGCTGCCTACCAAATATTTGGGAGTAGAACTCTTCAAGGGGAGAGTAAAAAGAGATCACATGTATAAAATAAAGAAAAGGTTGTTGGGTTGGAAGGGAAGTCTCCTCTTTATGGCAGGAAGGGTCGAACTTGTGAGATCGGTTATTTCAAGTATCCCAATTCATAATTTTGGGATTTATTGGTGGCCAGAGAGCTCTATCAAGTTGGTGGAAAGATGGATGCGCAATTTCATTTGGTCAGGAGATTTGGAGAAAGGGAAGAAGATAGTGGTAAAGTGGGAAGATGTTTGTAAACCATTGAGGGAGGGTGGTTCAGGTATAAGGAGGTTACGAGATGTGAATTTTGCATGTTTTTCTAAACTTGTATGGCAGATTAAACATGAAAATTCTCTAATGAGTTCCTTTCTTCGTGCCTGCTTCCTGAAAGGTGATGGGTCGTTGAAATCTGGTCATATTTCCACTTCGATATGGCTAGGTCTTAAGAAGATTTGGAGGTGGGTTGAGTCTCATGAGCAAAGGGCAGCTGGTGATGGTTAGAAGATAAATTTCTGGAGAGATAGCTGGTTGGGGAACAAATCCTTAGAAGCTCTATTAGGGTTACAGTCTGTTGCCTTTGATTTGATGCAAGCTAAGGTGTCAGACTTCATTAGCCAAGGTGTGTGGAACTTCCCCCCTGTTGAATCTCCCTTTATGGAAAATGTAATAGCTTAAGAAAATGGAATCCGAGTCACTGACTTGGAGGACAAATGCTTTTGGGGTTTAACTCCATCAGGTGTTTTTACTATCAAATCAGCTTGGGAGATGGTTAGAAGGGAATCGTCAAAGGTTGGGTGGTTTTCCTTGGTTTGGAATTGACATCTCCAACCTAGGTAGGCTGTTTTTGGCTGGAGATCGATGAAAGGAAAATTACCTACGGACGATAATGTTAAAAAGAGAGGGGTGGCTTTGGTGTCGCAGTGTGATCTCTGTGGTCAAGCGGAGGAGTCCAGAATTCATTCTTTCTTTGAATGTTCCCATGCAACCTCTCTATGGTAGAAATTTTATGGATGTTTTGGGATTAATTGGCCTATTTTTGAAGATGTAGACAAATGGACTGCTTGGTGGAAGGCTTAGGCAAAGACTGTTTCATTCAAGGGCGTGTGGATGAAGGGGTTGCTCTGGTTCCTTGTTTTGTTTGGATGGAGAGAAATGGTAGAAGATACGATGGAGTGTATAATTCAGTGGAGCGCTATTCTGTTTTTCTAAGAAATGAAATAAGTGCTCAATCTCTAATTTATATAGGTTCTGCCATTTCCATTTCCGATTTGCTGTGTGCTAGAAGACTTAGTCTTTTAGGGGTGAGGAGCAGACCTCGGGAAATATTTCACATTTTCTAGTGTCCTCCCTAGGTGGGCTGGATTAAACTCAATATGGATGGCTGTTCAATTGGAAATCCATGGAATTCGGGAGCAGGGGGTGTGATTAAGAATGATAAGGCTGAGGTGATCGCAAATTTTAGAAGATCCTTAGGTGTTCGTACAAACTTTGAGGCGGAATTCATGGCGCTTATGATTGGGATTGAGACTATAATTCAGCTGAATGTGCAGCGGATCTGGATAGAGTGTGACTCAGTTGCAGTTGTAACCCTTTTTTTGAAAAGAAAGCCCCCTTGGATAGCTCGTCAGAGATGGCAGAATTGCTGGCCTTTTTTGGAAGAGATGGAGTGGAAAATTTCCCATTGTTATCATGAAGGGAACTCAATAGTAGATTTTTTTTGTCTAAATCAGCTGCTTAGTTGGAAGTATCTATGTCGGTTACGGTGTGGCCGGCTCTGGTTAAAATGGATCTCGATATGGATGCACCTGGGCGTCCGAGATCTAGATTTTTCTAGTTTGATTATTTGTTTTAGATTTTGTGGTTGATAAGTGTGTTTGCCTTGTTCTGCTGATGGCAATGCCGTAGGTGGATCTTGTGCAATCCCTTCTTGACCAAGTGAGAGGTGTGGGTGATTCTTCCCTCCCTCTTTTGTTGTACATTACTTATTTTTTCTTTTTTATTTAATATAGATGAATTTCTAGAGAAAAAAAATCTTCTATGTCATTCTTTGATGATTTTTGAATTTGTTACGATTCTCCTCTTTTCAAATTGTTATGGTCCTAGAAATTTTTTTTTCTCGTTTTAAAATTTTAGTGAAAACCCTTTTTTATTTTTCATGATTTTTTTAAACTCTTTTTATTTTCCAGAAGTTCTCCTCTATGATTTTATTTTCTAATTCGTAACTTTTTTTTTTATGAATTTTGAACTTTTATGATTTGTTTTTTGAATTGTTTCTGATGATGAACCCATTATTTTTAAATAAAATTTTCTTTTTGAATATTAATTTTTATGATGAAATATTTTTAAAAAATTTCATGATAATTCCAATTTTTTTTTTTTAAATTGTATTGATATTTGAAAATCCCTTTTTTTTTTTTTTTTTTTTTTTTTGAGAATTTTCAAGATGATCAATTTTTCCTTTTTTGAAAAAGTTCCTGATGACTTCTTTTTTTCTCTTTTTGTGATATTTGGAACCCCCCCCCCCCTTTTTATTTCAAGATGATCTTTTTTTACTATTGTGACATTTGAAAATCCATTTTAATTTAGAATCATGATGTTCTTTTTGTAATTATTTTGGGTTTTACGAAGTATTTTTTGTAGTTTTGTAGTTTTGAATTTTTTTACCATTTCTATGATCTTTGAAATTATTGTGATATCTCAAAATTTTTCATTTTACCATTTTCTGGAAATCTTTTTTATGATTGAAACACATTTTTTTATTTATTTATTCTATGATTGCTCCTTTTTTTTTTTAAGCAATGTGATTATTTGTTTTAAAATTTTATCATTTTTTAAAAAGAGCCTAACTTTAAAGTCATGTACCTTTTCTTTTATTCATTTAGATTTTTTGTTTCTCACCTGGGATTTTTCCTCCCATCTATTCGTTGCATTATTATTATCATTGTTTGCTATAAGCCAGCAAAAGAGTTTATTAAAATATATATATATATATATATATGTAAATGGATGAACATGATTAACATCTAGGCATACCCAGATGAAACAATAGAAAAATACTAACAAATCTTAAGACTCTACCTTAGGCATTGCCATCAGCAGAGCTCAAGATCCAAACCATCTAAGGATCCACCTTTTGCATGGCCATCAGCAGTAACCTTAGAAAGAGTCAACCAAAACAACCAAACAAAGATTACATCAATTACATCAATAGTCAAATCTGTATCTAGGCTAATCTTGAAAATCTCAACTTATATCATTTGATATAAAGGAAGGGTGGGATATCCAAATATTAGAAAGCTGATGGTCAATTCCAAAGTAGCAGCTGAATTTGCTTCTAGATAGCAATGAAATGTTTTCCAAGTAATGGCAGAAAGATACTCCACAAATTAAAGTAATTCCATAGATGAAGGAGCAGCTAAGGAATAGAAATATGTAAGAACTCCAAAGCTTCTCAATTCCTTTTTCCTTCGCAATTTGAAGCCCAATAAATAAGGCAGTACTCAACATAAAAATCTGTATGAACTCCAAGAAATTTTGGAAAACAACCTAAGCCCAATAAATAAGGCAACATTAATGAATTTCCATAATTTTGTAGCCAGGAGATATGTGGCTTTTAATTGCAAAGAATCTTGAAACTGACAGGCCATTTCACTGTATTAACTTTAAAACTGCTATCTTCTTGGAGACCATATTTTAACCTCAAAGTAACAAGGTTACCTACCTTTCCCTTCAAATCGCCTTTGATTCCATTCATACCAACATTCGTTGCATTTTCAAATTCTTTTACACTGTTTGATTCTACAATTTTATTAATTCTTTGTTGGTAAAAGTTTTTGTTACTATCCATGGGAAAAGAATGGGTAGGTGCATTTATTTAGCACGTTGAAGATTGGTTTGGAAATTAATTATTTGATATACAAGGAAAAGGGGTATACCATTCGCGTACGATCCTGATCCACTCACATGGAATCTAGCTGGATTCCACAATAGGGCTGGATTCCATGTGTGTGGATCAGGATCGTACGAAAATGGTTCTTGTATGAAAACCTGATCAGCACTAAAGGAAAAGTTATAAAAATGCATAAAAGCTAGCTTCGAAATGAATCGAAGAAAAAATACCCACAATGACAACCTTATCAAAGCTATTTTTAATAAAATGGATTTTCTTATTGACAATCCTTAAGGTGTCAAAAAAATTGTAGCCTTATTACATAAATTTTTTCATCCAATGGTCATTGATACTATTATTTCACATATGTACTCGTTAAATGTGCTTCCTAGACTGTCAGGTCACACATGTAGCCACTACAATGGGATGCATGCTTTATATCCTTTTCTATTACTTTGCACTTTTGTTTGACATTAACATTGACTGATGTTTGTTGGTTGTGGTGGTGCTAATACAGATTTTCGACGAGCAAGAATACGCTATTGCTGTCCTTTCAATTTTACTGATTACGGCAATCTCGACACCAATTTTGAGAATCCTTCATGATCCTACTAAAAGTTATACGACCACAATTAGAAGGACCATACAAGACACCAAACGCAATTCTGAGCTTCGGATGCTAGTTTGCATTCAAAGGCAGGAGAATGTACCCACCATGATCAACCTTATCGAAGTTTCACATGCTAACAGAGAGAACCCTATCTCTGTTATAGTTCTCAAATTAGTGGAGCTAGTGGGTCGTGCCTCTCCTATACTCGTGGCCCACAATAATGACGAACTACCTTCATCACAAAATGGTGGCGGTAATAGAGGCGGCAATAATTCCGGCAAAATCTCCTCCTCCTCCTCCTGTAGATACGATCAAATCTTCAATGCTTTTCAGCAATACAAGTTACTGAATGAGGATTGCATCAGCATTCAACAATTCACTGCCATATCTCATGTTGCTACCATGCATGATGATGTCTGCCAAGTGGCATGTGATAAGAGGGCAACTATCATCATAGTCCCATTTCATAAAGAATGGTCCATAGATGGTAGTATCAGTTCTGTCAACTCTGGTCTGAGGAACATGAACCTTAACATTCTAAAGAAGGCACCTTGCTCCGTTGGGGTACTAGTCGACCGTGGAATCATGCAAGGATCTTTGTCTGTGATCACCAGTAGATCATCCTTCTATCATGTCGCTGTGCTCTTAATGGGTGGAGCTGATGATGGTGAGGCTTTGGCCTATGGTTCACGTATAGCCCTTCATCAACATGTCAAAGTCACAATCATTTTCTTAAATGATAACAACATCAATAATAAGAAAATGGTCACGAATCAGATGGAACGATATAAGCTCACCAATGAGGTGAATGATCGCATTGATTATAGAGAGGAAGTGGTCACAGATGGGGAGAGGCTTGGAGCTCTGATTAGAGACATTCTGGAGGAAGGGAATGATCTTACAATCGTTGGGAAACGCCAGTGGAGGGATTCACCGCTCTTCTCCGGGCTTACCGAGTGGAATGAATG
Organism: Macadamia integrifolia; assembly: GCF_013358625.1. NCBI lineage: Eukaryota > Viridiplantae > Streptophyta > Magnoliopsida > Proteales > Proteaceae > Macadamia > Macadamia integrifolia. The sequence goes on from NC_056565.1 coordinate 39,477,414, forward strand.
CCCGGAGCTAGGAGTAATCGGAGACATGCTGGCCTCGCCAGATTTTGGAACTACATCTTCCATTTTAGTGGTGCAACAACAACGGCAAGTATGCCAAACCAAATCTACAGGAGGAAGCATCGATATCACAAATCACGGTGCGAAAACAGACTTCTCAATTCACGATGTACCAATGAATGAGAATGGTGAAACATTGAGAGTGACATTGGACAAAATGTGTTAAAAGAGATAAACACAAGTAGGAGCTTTAAAATTCTAAATAATAGATCTTGAATCCCCCTCCGATTATTTCTTCAATGGATTCCTTCTCATTTTCTTTTACGATTTTTTTACGTAAACATCATAAGAGAATAATTTTAGATGGCTATATTTTTTGCATATTTAGATTTTCCACCGGATTCATTATTAAAAATAAAAAATAAAAAATAAAAAAATAAAAAAATAAAAAAATAAAAAAATAAAAAAATAAAAAAATAATAATACCTTAGAGCTGGAGAAGAGATGAGTTAAGCTGGTTTTACGGTCAATATGTGCCATGCGCAACCACTGGGGGCGTGCCACCAAGACCGAATGGGGCATCATCAATGAACACAATTGGCCTCGGTACTGCCCTAGCCGAATTACATTTCCGAATGACATTTTATATCTAAGTCGGGCGTAACATAGCCGATCAACATTGTCAAAAAGGATCAAATAATGAGCAGCTGGCCAACCCCAGTAAGGGGGGAACAATGTGTATGGTCAATCACACCATATTCGAACAACTAATAGCTCAAGACAATGCCAGAACCCCTTGACCGCACAACAGACCCAAGGCCTCACCTCCAACCAAGTGGCAACACACATAGCCAGTCGCTTAGAATAGGTGGTTTGGAAATCCAACCACTTGATCCAGGTTGCTCAACATATGAATCCTATGGATTTCCTTAATAGGATGCACTGGTCCAGCACGTGGTTTACAAGCAAGCAACAGACTCGTCCTAATCCTGAAAGGACTCTCAAAGGGACACCGAATCTTCCCTAGAAAGAAGGATATCTCGCCATATCCCCCAAGATATAATCAGTGCATGGAGTTCTCATAACTAGGATGTCTTCCTTATTCACTCTCCTACTACAACTATTGCCATGTATGGCTCCTACTGACAATAGGAATCTATCAAATTGGGACTCTCAGCGTTGTTGCCATCCCTCAACTATATATACCCAGGTAAATCACCAATTTAGGGGATCGACACTTTTTTCCATTCTTACTAAAATTTATGTTTGTAGAGAGATCTAACTTAGGCATCGGAGAGTCCCTCGCAGGACAACCCGACGCTTACTCACTCGTGTTTCTTCTTTGTACTGGTTCCACGAACTTCCTAGGACAATTTCGTGCCACAACAGATTGGCACCATCTGTGGAAAAAGCTACTAATCAAGCCACCCACTCTAACCACAAATCTGCGTAGTGGGCATTCCATATCTCCTCCTCTTGCCGCTCAAGGAGGACAAGGAGGCCAAGGGAATAAAGTAAGACAAGTTAAAGCCGAGGATCTTCCTTCACCAACGCCACATGTTGGATCATCACACTCGGAGCAAGGAGAAGATCGCCAATAGGCCAACTGCCAAGTCTCACCAGCAAGGAGCCTTACCTCCACCTCCACTAGTCGCTTTTGCTGAACCTTGATGCATTGACAACAATGCACATAAAAAATGACTTGCAAATACAACTGTTGGAAACAGATGACATGTTCTGTAGGATTATCCGCCAGTTCAAGTTAGCCTTGCTTGAAGGAGGATTACCTACCACCCCACTGACCAATGGGCAACACCCAAGGCCAACCACCTATTGATGCAATGGATAGGCAAGCTCTGTGAATAGGTGACATCTAAATCTCATACGAGCTAATCGACGGGAAGAGGGAAGCTGCATGGGACCCCCCAACGGGTGCCATCACCAAAACCCTCAGCCCTCCAAACCCATGGGGGCCTCTAGCAGACACTTACAAGGCAAAAATAGGGGAACAAAGAGGCAGATGTGCGGATCTTGCACGTGTTCGCCAGAAGATCCGATTCATAGGCCCAAAGCCCTACTCGTAGAATCGAACTCCCAAGGGGCAAAAGTGTCAGAAAGGTTGATCTACCATTAACGACAACCCTAAGAGTGGAGCCTATTTGGGAGTGCAGAGTTGACCAACAATGTCACCGATGGGAATTCCATGACACTCACACCACACTCCAAAGAGGCTGTGTGATGATGGGGTCCCACGAATAAAAGCGGCTGTCACAAAAGAGACAGAACCAAGCTTGAGGACATAGATCCACTGAGGAATCTTGAACCTCTGTTCGGATTGATCTGGTTCCCTCAAAAGTCATTTGACCAAACAAAGAAACAAACCTGGAGTGTCGTATTTCTAAGTTGGATGAAAATGTGAGCAACATGAAAAAGTCAGCGATGGCCGTTCTAGCTATCCCCATGCATAGTTGCCTATCGGTTGAACTTGCAAAAGTTGATCTCCCCAAGAAATTTAAGACACCAACCTCTTCATCCTCTATGATGGGACGACCTACCTTGTGGATCACCTCCAACACTATAACTCACTGATGTCCATCCAAAGTTTCTCAGATATAGCCCTCTATCTGGCATTTCTAGCCTCGCTCAAAGGATCAACGTTGAAATGGTACTCTGCCTTGAAGCCACAGTCAATTCATAACTACGATCAGCTAGGGACTACCTTCATCTCTAGAATCCAGACTAGCATTCGATAGCAGAAGACCATGCATAGCTTATTCAGCCTCAAGCAGTGTCGAGATGAGTTTCTCCACAACTACATTTCCCGCTTCACAAAAGCGATTGTAGCTGTTCAAGACCTGGAAAATGAAATGGCCTTCAACGCACTCTACCAGTGAGTATGACGTTAAAAGCTGATCAATTCGTTGACCAAAACCTACCCAGTGAGCCTGTCCAAACTGATGAAAAGATGCCATAAGTATGTGATGATGGATGAGAATCTAACAACATGCAAGGAGATGGCTAAAGCACCTTAGGAGAAGAAAAGGGGAACCACACGCCCCTTGGAGGATGAGAGAGATAAAAAAAGAATGAGAGCAACAAGCCCCAAGAACTAGCCGCTCGCTTAGCTAGACCGAGCACCCTCTAAGGTGCTCCTCAAGATTAAGGACAAAAAGATCATCCACTACCCTCATCCAATGCTGTGAAAACTGGAGGAGTATAACCTGAAGAGGTGTTGCCACTTCCATAAAGATGCCGAGCATCACACAGATGTCTGCTAGGCACTGAAGAAAGAATGGAGGAGCTAATAAAAGTGGGGTATCTTAAGGAGTACCTCAAAAGCCTAGAAGCCAACCAACTGAGCCGAAGGAACTGAGAGAATAGAGTCGATGATTGAACAACTCACAAAAGGAAGATGAGAAATACAAAAGATAGTCAAGTGATCGAAGGCCTATGTACTCCAACAAGCAGATCGACCCCACTATACACACCATCTTCAGTGGTTCAGGGTCTGAGTCAGTAAGGAAATCCAAGGTGCACTCCTTTTGTTTGTGTAACAAGGAAACCAATCAAAGTAGCATGAAAAGATTTGGTGGATCACATTATCAAAAGATGACTTACAAGGCCTGAACTGGCCCCATAATGACACCATTGTAGTTCAACTGGTAGTTGCCAACTACCTATTCTGTAGGGTCCTAATTGATTAAGGCTTTTCCTTTGACGTCATGTATTACGATGTATGAGAGATGACAAGCTCAAGCCCACCATGGGACCCTTGTACGGGTTCTCAGGAACTACGACGTACATAGAAGGTTGTATTTAGCTACCAATAACCATTAGACATAGCCCCCGATCGACAAGTACATGTCAATTCATGGTCGTTAAAATGGCATCAGCTTACAATGCTATCTTAGGCTGACCGATACTGAATGATCTAGGGACTATAGCCTCTGCCATCCACCTAAAAGTTAAGTTCCTATGGAGGAAGGAGTAAGAATGTGATATGCGAATTTCATTAAGGAAAAGAAAGGCACCAAATCTGTCACACCCCACCTTAACTAGGCCAAGGTATGCGACACTAGATTCCCAAACCTAGTCAGCCTACCTCCACTAGAATCACAGAAGCAGCCAACTAACTCACAATACCATAAGATCTCTAATATAAATTAGAGTATGCAAACAAAATTTATAACATTATACTACTACTGGCGATTTGTCTACAATGATAATTACAATATTACAAGCCCAATTTAAATTCACCCATAGCTCAATATTTAACAGTTACATCATACATCTCATATAAATATAAATCATAATATAAGAAGGGAATAACTGTCCAATCCACAGTGTCTTGCAAACATAACCTCACAACCTTTGCAGAACCCCTATTTTCTTCACCTCCAGTTCCACCATCTAAAAAGAGAAATCCATGAGGAGTGAGCTACAATAGCCCAATGAGGAGTGAGTAGGCGCGCACACACATCCAATCATGATGCAAAATACATGCTCACAATATAATCCATAGCCATGATGCCACAAATACACAACCGCATGATCCATTTTCATATTATATTTCCATTCTAATCACTAAGTCTGAAATATGGGTATAAGTGCTATAAGAAATGTAGATGGTATCCACTTCCCAGTATGTCAGGCCCTAGAGATAAAAGCTAGTTGCATGAAGGAGTTAGCAAGTCTCGGGAAGAACTTTGATCCCCTAGCCAATCCCTAAATAGTAATCCCTGACAACCATGGTCTCAAAAACCCCATCGATCACCCATAGTGTTCGACAGCCATGCGTACAATACATTGTACAATGTTGTTTCATCTTGGATATAGTATATAGTGTTAGGGATATGCCCGCACTCCTGCAATTGGTTTTGATGATAATAAACATATGAAGGTATTTCACAATTTGCCTTCAAGTATTGTATTGTAGAGACTTCATATCAATGGTTGAATTTGATGAATGAAAAGAAGAATAAAGATTGAAGTCATCAAATGAGGAGTACAACAAGTTGCTATGAATTCTTGAAGAAGGTATTAGACGGTATCAAGCTTCAAGTGTCACACCCCACTCCCAGCAGACCCAACTTACCATTAGGAATACTGGTGGTGTGAGTAAGACACGTACTTGTCTTACAAACCTACCAGGATCTCTGATAGCAGTACCTTAACACTTTCGCAATCTCACAACACAAACCAATAGAAGTAGCAGAATCAGAGTACAGTAGCAGAATTACAAATAAAATGGGGAAACATCTAATGGTAATATAATAGCAATAACCGAGTTATTCTGTTACATTCATTCATAACATATAATATAATCTCAAGAATATATATACAATCCACAGCTATATCCAAAAGTATCAAAAGGTGATGTACAATCTCACGGTGCGGGATAAGCACTGTGATCGCAAACACAGTCCAGATCATGCTCTTCCTCTCTTGGCATCCACAGTCGCTCACACCATATTCTAACCCAGAAGATACTGGGTCACCCACCATGGGTACCACGGTACCTACATCATCATCTAAAAAGGGGTGTATATATGGGGTGAGCTTTCCTACTCGCTCAGTAAGGGGTGGGGTCAAGCACATCCAAGCAAGACAATAGCAGTAATAATTTATGATGCATGATTGTGAAAGTTAAACACATAGTCCATGATGCTCGTGATGCAATTTATTTATTTGTTATCCACCTAACAATACAAGATAAGTCTGGTAAATGCTACTACGGCGCATTAGGCTATATCCCTCATCTTGGAAATGACATTGACTATGGAATGATACAAAACCTACCCGTGATTAGAAGCCTATCGATCCCCATATGCGTCTATGGGTCACCCAGAAAACCCCTGATAACCACCTCTTGGCAGTCATTGCACCGGTAACACATTGGCCATACCGGACAAGTTCCCACCTCTGACAACAATCACATCGTACCACTGGAGTGGCACTTCAGAAAGTCTCATCAAACATACCACAATGGGTTATCCAACATCTCAACCCCTGTTGGCAAGGTGCGTAGCATAGGGAGTGATACCTAACCACATAATGATATAGTTACTATGGATTACACGATACCGGAGAGACCTCAGCTACAAAGTGTAATCCATCTCCAAGTACAGTCCTGGGTACACAATACCAGAGAGACCTTGGCCACAAAGTGTAACCTGAGACCGTTTATCTAATCTAGCATACATATTATAGTTGAGTATGGACTACACAACATCGGTAAGACCTCAGCCATGAAGCATATCCATTTCCAAATGTAGTTCGGGGGTATACGATACCAGCGAGACCTTGGCCACAAAGGGTAACCCGTAACAACAACTAACTCTAATGCACATAATCAATGCATGAATGCAACATACATATGGCAATCATGGCATCGGTACCACCTCGGCCATGCCGGATTCCATCTCACAGACACACACACATCCAAACACACAACGATCACGGTACCGGTACCACCTCGGCCACACCGGATCCCTTCATACATTTTCATACAATTCATATCATGATCGTAAAATAAAAATTTCAATTAAACATATAATTCTAAACATGTTAGAAATTTAAATAAATAATAATCATTTCAAAAATAAACACAGTCCATCCCTCTCCTATTTTACGATCGGTTGTGTTTGGGTTCAAGTACGGCCACCGATCGATCAATTCAATTCCAGCTTCGGGGCACATGCATGTCACTATCATAGACACAAGGGAATCATGCATCAGTATGCATCAAAAAAATCAGAAGGGACCCACACAGGTCACCCCCAAAGGGTATAGACACAGTTCTTAAGTGACAATACTATCACCAGAAACACCCTCGAAAACAGGGCATTTCCACTGGAAATATCAGTCCAATTTTTTATGGAGGTGATAGAGATCACATTAGGCTCATTTGTCCACCAGAAATAACCCATCAAAAATAGCTACAGTGCTTCCTGTGCCATATTTCCGATGGACACAGAAGGTCCAACTCGAATTGGGGCTTTTCGCCTTGGGCCCGATCGCCAGGATTTGTTCCATGGAGTTTATAGGAGATGTTTCTAGCATCATTCTAAAGCAAGAAAATCTCAGTTCCATTGAGCCATTTAGGAGATACATCGATTGAACGATCGAAACCCTAGTTTGTCTTTTGGTATTACATGTTGCCAGAGCTCACTAGGCTTGTAGGCTTGGTTCGTGCTCGGCAACAACACTGGGAGGGTAGAACACCCATCTTACAACCCTAACATGGTGTGTACACCAGATTCCATCCATTCCTAGCTTTTTCTAGGTTGAAATGAAGAGACAGAGTGGCATAGGAGGTTGTACTTACCTCCGGCAGCAATTCCGACGACGAGGTGGTAGCCGGCACCAAGGTAAGCCTCCAACCTTCTTCTACCTTTCTCTCTTCTTTCTCTCCTCTCCTATGTTGGGCACAAGGGAAATGAGGAAATGAATCCTCATTTCCCAACTTATAACTTAAGTTGGGCCTTAGGTCCGTTTGGTTTGGGCCTCTTTTGAACGAATCGGATTAAAATGAGTTTTGGGACATGAGGATCCACACATTTAGGTCCATAAGGTGTTCACATCAAGAGGAAGGTGTGGAGGATGATTTGGGATCATTCAGAACCATTTACGATGTGAGTGGATGGACCCATGGGCTTCCAAACCTTGACATCAGCCAGTGTACCCACCGAAAATTGGCACCGGATTCATACCCAGGCTACTTTCGGTGTCTTGTTTCTGGTGGTCAAGACAGCCTGCTGTCTTGACAGCTTGCTGTTTTATGGTTGGCCTCTCACGGGTGGCTACCCTCGGACATGCTTAAGGCCTTTCGGTAATTATGATGCGTGTCAAAAATCAAGTGTGGGGAGTCAGGTCACTTACCATCTGGGATCAAAAGGTATGAACCCCCTCTAATTAGACAGGCATGCAATGCATGAACATATGGGGTCATCCCTACCCCTTCGGCAATGCGTAGCCATGAGCCAAAATCCGATCGCACTTCCGATCTCCAATCCGAGGCCTGTCATAACAATTTCAAATTATACTAGATTAGGGCACGGGTGTAACATCCCCCCCACCTTACAAGAATTTCATCCTCAAAATTGAACATACCTGGCAAATCAAACAGTCCAAGATACATCTTCATCATTTCATCTTCTCGCTCCCAGGATGCTTCCTGTTTGGGGTGGTTCATCCATTTCACCTTGACCAAGGAAACAGTGCGATTGCGAAGAATATAGTCCTTTCGATCAACAATCTTTTTTGGATACTCCACATAGGCGAAGTCGTCATCCAACTCATGAGGTATGTAAGTCAAGATGTGAGTCTGGTCAGAAATGTACTTCCTCAATATAGATACATGGAAGACATCATGTGTACCTTCCAACTCTGTGGAAAGGCTATCCGGTAAGCCACCAGTCCAATCCTCTCTAGTACATCATATGGTCCCATAAACCTTGGACTAAGCTTTTCCTTCTTGCCGAACCGCATCACCCCTTTAACTGGGGAGATCCGTAAGAAGACCTTGTCTCTAACGCCAAACTCCAGATGTTTCCTCCTAACATCTGTGTAGTTTTTCTGCCTAGACTGAGCTGGCTTGATCCTTTCTCTGATCACATTCACTTTCTCACTAGTAGCCTATATCAAGTCCGGACCCAAAATATACCACTCACCAACCTCATCCCAATAGAGTGGAGTCTGACATTTCCTTCCATACTGTGCCTCGAATGGGGACATCCCGATGGTGGCCTGATAGTTGTTGTTGTAGGAGAAATCAATAAGGGAAATGTGCTCATCCTAATTATAACTCATATCCAAGGCACATGCTTAGAGTAGGTCCTCCAATGTCTAAATTGTCCTCTCCAACTGACCATCGGTTTGAGGGTGAAAGGCAGCGCTGAAAGCCAACTGTGAGTCCATAGCCTTCTGTACATAGGTCCAGAACTTGGAAGTGAACCTGGGATCTCGATCAGAGATGATACTAACTGGTACACCATGCAACCTGATGATGTTATCGACATACAACTTGGTCAACTTGTCCATAGAAAATATAATCTTGATTGGGATAAAGTGAGCTACCTTAGTCAAGCGGTCCACAACTACCCAAATGGCATCCATACCCTTCTGTGTACGGGGTAGGCCTGTGACGAAGTCCATGGTAATATTCTCCCATTTCCACTCTGAAATAGGCAGGGACTATAATAACCCATAAGGCCTCTGCCTCTCAGCCTTGACTTGTTGGCATGTGAGGCATCTAGACACATGCATGGCCACATCATTCTTCATTCCTTTCCACCAGTAGGAGCCTTTGAGGTCCTTGTACATTTTAGTACTGCCGGGGTGAATGGAGTATGGAGAGCTATGTGCCTCTCTCAAAACTGTGTCTCTCAATTCACCATCACTGGGCACACACAACCTCCCTTTGAACCTGAGGATCCCACTTTTAGTCACTGAGAAATCTGGGTCCTTTTGGGTTCCTTCCTAGCATTCTGCTATTAGCTTCTGTAACTCTGCATCAGTAACCTGAGCTGCAATGAACCTATCCATCAGACTAGGTTGTATCACCAATGCCAATAGTGATAAGGTGACACCCTCTACTAATCATTCCAAGTCTAGTTTCCTGGCCTCCTCTAGGAGATACTCATTGGTGGTCAGTGATGCAAGATTTTCGACTAAGTGCATTAGCTACCACATTAGCCTTTCCTGGGTGATAGTGGATAGTACAATCATAATCCTTCATCAGCTCTAACCAATGCCTCTGTCTCATATTGAGTTCTTTTTGGGTGAAGAAATACTTGAGGCTCTTATGGTCACTGAAGATTTCACTCTTCTCACCATACAGGTAGTGTCTCCAGATTTTCAGTGCAAAAATCACAGCTGCCAACTCTAGATCATGGGTGGTGTAGTTCTTCTCATAATCCTTCTACTGACGGGATGCATAGGCAATGACTTTCCCGTGCTGCATTAATACACAACCCAATCTTAGCTTAGAGGCATCACTATATACAACCATACCACCTGTACCGGTTGGGATAGTCAAAACTAGAGCTAATACCAACTTTTGCCTTAGCTCCTTGAAGCTCTTTTCACAAGCATCAGACCACTCAAATTTTACACCCTTTCGTGTGAGTCGGGTCAACCGAGTAGCAATGCGGGAGAAGTTCTCGATAAACCTCTTGTAGTATCTGACCAATCCTAGAAAACTATGTATGTCTGCTACTCTTGGGAGTCTCCCATTCTAGAACTGCCTTCACCTTGCTTGGGTCAACCTCTATACCCTTGGCTGAAACAATGTGTCCTAGGAATGCCACCGGTGACAACTAAAACTCGCACTTGCTGAATTTGGCATAGAGTTGCTTCTCTCTCAACCGTTGCAATACCGACCTTAGGTGAACAGCATGTTCCTCTACACTCTTGGAGTAGACCAAAATATCATCAATGAACACTATCAGAAACTTGTCTAAGACATCCTGGAATACCCAGTTCATCAAACCCATAAATGCGGCTGGTGCATTGGTCAACCCAAATGACATTACTAAGAACTCATAATGTCCATACCTTGATCTGAAGGCTGTCTTACTGACATCACTGTCCTTGATCCTGAGCTGGTGGTAGCTCGATCTAAGGTCAATCTTGGAGAACACCTTGGCACCCTGCAACTGATCAAATAAATCATCTATCCTTGGTAAAGGATACAGGTTCTTGATGGTTAGCTTATTAAGCTTCTGGTAATCGATGCACAATCTCATACTTCCGTCTTTCTTCTTGATGAACAAGATCGGTGCTTCCCATAAAGACACACTAGGTCTAATAAATCCCTTATTCAGAAGATCTTGAAGTTGCACCTACAATTCCTTTAACTTTGTGGGGGCCATGCGGTAAGGGGCCTTTGACACTGGTGCCGAACCGGGGAGTAGGTCTATAGCAAACTCTATCTCTCGGTCTAAGGGCAAACCTGTCAAGTCATCTGGGAATACATCAGGAAATTCCCTCACCACATCTAGCTCGATTAATGGCCTAATCTCTATCTCAATATCCATCACAGATGCTAAGTAGCCTTGACATCCCTTATCCAGTAGCTTTCTTCATCTGGAGTGCAAATATAATAACTTTCTTAGGTTTCTTGGGCTTACCCCCTTGGAACAGAAACTCATCATCATCATGAGGTCTGAAAATGATAGCCTTCTCTGCACATAGCACACTGGCTCTGTATGCAGACAACCAGTCCATTCCTAAAATCACATCAAAGTCGATCATATCCTACTTGATCAAGTGAGCATTCAACTCATGATCATCTATGGCCACTGGGCAAGGCTCATAAACATAGTTCCAACCCACTACACTTCCTGTAGGGGTGCTCACAGCCAAATATTGAGTCAGTCCCTTAGGTGAAATTCCCATCTTCTTCACAAACGCCGGTGACACGAACGAATGCGAGGCTCCTGTGTCAAATAACACATGTGCAGGAAATAATGATGTCAATAATGTACCTGTCACTACACCGGGTGCAGCCTCATCATCTTCTGTACTCATAGCAAACACTCTACCCTGTGGTCTCTGGCCCTGTAGGGGCTATTTGGCCTAAGGGCTGAATATGTCTGCTGGGGCCTAGGTGGCGTAGTGTAGGGTGCATCACCTGGCCTTCGGTGGGGGCAGGTCCTCACCATGTGGCCCAGCTGATCACAATGAAAACATCTCAGGCCCGATCCCGAAGACTGTGATACTGCACTAGATTGGGAGGATTGGGAAGTCTGACTAGCATCAGGCCTCCTAAACTGCACTGGAGTTGGGTTGGCGTAAGGCACTCGGAAAGGTTGGCTGCCTCCCCTAGAATCAGTAGATCCCATTGGCCTCTTTCCCATTCCTTGTTGAGCCATGTAGTTATCCCTATGCTGGTCTTCAATAGACTTGGCCACTTGGACCACCTCAACATAGGTTTGCAGTTTCAACCCCACAATGGTTGACCCAATACCTGGCCTCAACCCTTTCTCAAACTTCTTTGCCTTGGCTCTATCACCTCTCAGATGCTCAGGAGCAAAATGGAATAGCACCTCAAAGCGTTGCTGGTACTCGAGCACTGATCGGGGGCCTTGAATCAACTGAGAGAACTCACTCTCTCCTATCCCAGAAGCTTTCGGGAAAATATTTCTCAAAGAAGGCTCCTTTGAAATCTTCCCAAGTAGGGTTCGGGTTACTAGCCCTTAGAATAGGCTCGGTGGCACTCCACCAATCATCTGCTTCATTCTGTAACTGATAGCTCGTACACAAAATTTTCTGCTCATCGGTGCAGCCCATCAGTCTAAAAACCTTCTCCATCCCACCGATCCATCTTGATGGATACAACGGGTCTTGTCCCACCTTGGAGAAACATGGGGGCCTAAGCCATTAAAACTTCTCCATCATTTTTGTCAAATCTATCCAGCCCTCTACATGGGCTTGAGCTTGTTCCGGCATTGGATCTTGCACATGCCCATGCATCTATGCCCCACCAGATGTTTGAAGGGTAGCCGATCTAGTAGGTATTGGAATGGGTGTCAGAGGAGTAGGCCATTGTGAGCCTCCATTGCCGCTTGGATTCTATTATCGATCCTAGCCATAAACTGATTTATCTTTCTTTCACTTCCCGCATCATATTATTCATGATGGATGCAACATCCTGGGTCGTAAGTACAAGCGGGGCCAGAGGTGTATTGTAGGGTCTACCATGATTCTGTGTAGGGGTAGCGGGAGGTGACGGGCATAATTGGGATCGGGATCGGGATTGGGTGTTCCAACGTGATATGATTCCTGTGAAGGAATCCGATTAGTACACATACATAAATAAGGTTGCATGTAATTGGAACACACGCATACACAGTGGGTCCCACACATATACCATAGTCAAAATTAAGGTTAGGGCATGCATAAGTGGGATCCACACATATTATGATCTGATCGCGCACACATCCCAAAGAGGCACACCATCAAGGACCCAAATAAAAACTTAGGTTTGAAAATTTAATATCATTTATTTTTTAATTGAAACAATCGAAAATAGGGAGTCAAACCACCAAAAATATGGATTAATCCACCGAAAATATCAGTGGTATTTTTGGTGAGCAAAACAGAGGCTAAAACCAATTTTTCCCTTTCATCGGAAACAGGCACTGGAAGCATGCCCAGTGTTTCCGATAACTTGTTTCCACTGGCACCAAGTCGGCCATAAATAGGCTCGGGCCTTGGGTTATTCACACAAAACCCTATTTGCTCTTGTGACAAAGGTGTGGAAACAGCCAAGGACCTTTTGCTACCCATTCCCTACCTTCCTCACGCTATTTCGTGATCTATTGGAGCCGCATTCACATCCAAGGTATGTTTTCTCTCTCTGAAACCTAGTTTTTGTGATTTTCTTCTCTGTGAGTTTTGCATGCAGCCATTTAACTAGGTTTTCCATTCCAAATCCTTAGGAATCATCGTGAAACAATTTCTGGATGCCGTGTACGTACCTGACATGCCCTTATACAAGAGAAGCAAGATGCCACCGAGCAGTTCAACCCAATCCTATTCTGCTCTGTGGTTGAGCGAGACTGTTGGGGGTTCTTTGAGTGCCACAACATCGACCCAGGAGTCTATGTGAGGACCAATGAATTTCATGCATTTCGTCTTCGTTAATAGTTTGAGGAGATCGGGTGGTACCGCATCCTAAAACCCAACTGATACTACTACCCCACCCTGGTCAGGCTATTCTACTCTAACATGGAATGCATGAACCAGTGTACCAAAGAGATACAGATCACCTCCTATATGAAGGGGGTGGAGATCTCCTTTGACATAGGGCAGCTAGCAAATATTTTGATGATCAGCAATGTAGGTGTTCTAGTGTACTGCCCACCTCGGACTCCGGCATATGAATTTTAGAGCCTTGATACCTTCCAGGAGATCAATGACATGCTGACTAAGGAAGCCCAAGGATGGAACCATTCAGTCAACTACTTTGCCACTCCCAAGGTTGCCTGTCAAGCGATTCAGCTAAATGTCCTCCCCACCTATGGACATTATAATGTGACATCTGCCCACCTGCCTTACCTCCTAATGTGGACCATGGTAACTCGATCTGAAGGGCAGGATTGTCGAGTAGGGAACCTATGCTATGGGAGGATATTGACTAACATCTTCTGTCGCTTTGGGGTGGACTTAGAGGGCAAGGCACACTTGGGTGAAGAGGTCACACACTTCAACCAAGATTCTCTGAGGAAGATGACCATAGATCTACGGGAGGTGACACCTATTCCAGGAGAGGGTCAGTAGCCTATGGAGGTAGAGGGTGATGGTACCGGTGAGGCAGGAGGAGAAGCTACTGGGGTTGGTGGGGCTCCACCACCTGATCCCTAAGCTATGGGTTGGATGGCACCTTCTACATCCCAGAGTACTAGGGGTACGAGGCTCTACGGTCTCAATGACGTTATGGCCATGTGGATACGACTATGTCAGTGATGAGGAGCATGGACAGTCGCCTCGAGAGCATGGATAGGACCTATTGTCTTATGGACAATAGAGTGGCCTCCCTAGAGGCACAGATGTAGGCGATGGTCTTCTACCTAGGCATTTCGGTGCCTCCTCCAAGAATGCATGGTTTGAACCAGGCTCAGGGCCAAGAACAGAACCAGCAACAGCAGTAGCCAGAGTAGTGGCATGTTTGTCACTGCAGCCTTTAGGATTTCAATTTTTCTGTTTTTATTTGAGTCTGATGTTTTTAGGTTTAGTTGAACTTTTTCATTAAGTCATTTTCTTCAGTTGTTTAATTTCCTAGACCTAGGCTAGTTAGGATTTCCTGCTTTCAGTACTTTATAAAAAGTGTAAGCTGTATATACAAGTTCTTTATTGTAATGAAACAACTTTAACACCTATACTTGTATCCTAATGTGCAATTGCTATTATTGTTGTCTTGAGAATTTTATTAAATCCTAGTTTCCCCAAAATCATGGTTTGGTTGAGATTGTGAGTTACGGCAGAGCTTTGCACTCTAATACCACAGCTGTCACACCCCACTCCCGGCAGACCCAACTTACCATTAGGAATATCACAATCGCAAGGATTGGTCTAATCGATTGGTCAATGCCTTGTGGGCCCATAAGACTGCTTATAAGGCCGATTTGGGTCAATCTCCCTATCGTCTGGTATATGGGAAGGTATGTCACTTACCGGTTGAGTTAGAACATGAGGCGTTTTGGGCTATAAAATAGTTAAATTTTGATCTGCCTACTGCTGGAGTTCATAGGAAACTCCACCTACCAGAGTTGGAGGAGATTAAGAATGACACCTACGATAGTGCTTGGATTTACAAGGCCAAAACCAAAGCCTTCTATGATAGACAAATTCTTAAGAAATCTTTTCAAGTTGGCGACAAGGTTTTGTTATATAACTCAAGAATGCATTTTTTCCCAGGTAAGTTGCATTCCCGCTGGGATGGATCTTTTATTGCACATCATATATATCCCCATGAGACTGTGGAGATTGTGAACACTAGCACAGGTGCAGTTTCCAAGGTTAATGGTCAACACTTAAAACCATTCCTCGAGCTTCCTACAGCTGATAGTGAAGAGGTCATGGATCTCCATAAACCTCTTTACACAGATGATTGACTTTTACCTAGGTATGACCCCCTTGCATTGTCCTTACTTTTAATTCTTTCCATGCATTGAGGATATTGCATGATTTAAGTGCAGGGGAGGGAAACCAGTGTTCTTTTTTTCTTTTTACTATTTTTTTCTCCTCTGTTTGTGTTTGTTCTTCTTTTTGTTTTTAATCTTTCTAAGGATGAAGTCCTACTTTGGTTTTTGGCTAATGATCATACCATTTGGTTGCTTGATGTATGAAAGTAATAATTTTGATTAAGGTACCCATCTTGAACCATAAAAACCTTATTGAGAAAAAAAAAAACAAGCTTGTGTCTTGAGATGGGATTTTCTTTTGAAAAATAAAAGACCCTTGTTTTACGGTGTTGGACCATATGTAAGTCTTATGGGTTCCTTGTACTCTTGATTTGGAGTTGAGACCTTTTTTTTAATTCAGCATGAGTTGACAAATACACAATTTTAAATGAAGTGTGAAAAATGGTATAAAAGTTGATTTCCTTGGAACTAGACAGGGCATTGTGCCTTAGGAAGCATGTTGTCTTGATCGAAACTCTTAGGGAAGAAATTTCTGAAAGAACTCTGGCATCATTGTCTATGTGGGCATATGTAAAAAACGAAGCTACATAGTGACTTGGGTGTCTGGTGTTTGCTCCACCATGTCATTTAGGCCAAAATTAGTGGAGTAGGATAGAGTTTATTATATAAAAAAAAAATACACAGCAAGAAAGTATGTGCAAATGTTACACCCATACCCTGACCCGGTCTAATTTGAACTGCTGTGATAGGTCTCGGATCGGAGGTGGAAAGTACCACTGGGTTTTGGCTTATAGCTACCTATTGTCAAAGGGGGAGAGATGACCCCATATGTTCATGTACTACTTTTCAGTCCAACTGGAGGGGATTCGTACCTTTCGATCCCAGACGATAAGTGACCCGATACCCCACACCTGAATCCCAGCATGCACTGTAATTGCTGAAAGACCATAAACACAACCTAGGGAAACTACCATTATGAGACTAGTTGGTGGACAGTAAGTAGTCAAGATTGGTTACTGTCTTGACCACCGGAAACAACCCACCAGAAATAGCCTGGGTTTATTTCAGCTAGTTGTTTCCGTTGGCCATTTAAGCTATTGGTTAGGTTTCGATGCCCATGGGAACCACCACCTGCATCATAGATAACCCTGGGTGATTCCAAATCCTCCCCCACACCTCCCTCATGACGTAAGCACCTTACGGACCAATGTAGTTTGGTCCACGTGCCCCGAAAGTATGATTAATCTATTCGGACCGGACTAGGACCAAACCAAATAGGCCCTAAGGCCTAACTTACCATATAACTGGAAATAAGGATTCATTTCCCCATTTATCACTTGTACAAATCATGGGAGAGGAAAGGAGAGGAGATAAAGAAGAAGAAGAAGAAGGAGGAGGGAAGCTTACCTTGGTGCCAGCTACCTGCTTAGTTGTCGGAATCCTTACTGGAGGTAAGTGAAAACTCTCATACCACTCTCTCTCTCTTTTGAACTAGGTCAAGCTAGTTATAGGTGTAACCTTGACCTATATAACTTCTAGAGCTTGGGGATTGCGTATTTCATCTCCCAGTGCCATTGTCGAGCTCAAACTGAGTCCGGTGAGCTCCGACAACATGATTGACCAAATGGCCACCTAGGGTTTCGATCGTTCAATCAACGTATCTCCCAAATGGCTCGGTGGAATCAGGATTTTACTAACTCATAATGATGTTGGGAACATCCCCCACAAACTCCATGGAACAAATCTCGACGATCGGGCCCGTCAGAAAGCCCCAAATCTCATGGGCAGTTCTATACTGCCAGCGGAAACAAGCCACTAGAAACACTAGGTCTGTTTCCAGTGACTATTTCTAGTGAACATGGTAAGTCTTAGGACCACTCTATTACACCCACCAGAAATAGCACTGATGTTTCTAGTGGACAGTACTTATTTCCGATGAGTGTTTCCGGTGACAGTACTGTCACTGTGGACTTTGCCTGTACTCTTTGGAGGAGATCCATCTGGGCCCCTCCTGATGTTCTTGACACATATTGACATTCAGTTACCTTTGTGCCTAGGATGGTGACACTCATGTATCCGGAGACTGTAATTGAATCGAACGACTGGTGGCCATACTTGAACCTTAATCTACATGAGCCTATTCAAATTGAGGGATAGTTGCTTTTTCTTTTATGGAATGTTTACAATGTTAACAACTATTCACATGCAATCGTATATTTAAATTCTTATTTTGTTATATACATGTTTAGGTTGGCGATCATGATTTTGATAATTATGTTGTTTTAATTGTTTTGGAGATGATAACAATGATATGAGATGTATATTGAAACGTATGGCGGGATTTGGTGTGGTCGAGGTGGTACCAGTACCTGTATCGTGATCACCGTGTGATTGTTTTCTGTATGAAATGGAATTCGATGTGGCCAAGGTGGTACTGGTATCGTGATTGCCATATGCTTGTTGCATCCATGCATTGATTATATGCATTAGAGTTAGTTGTAGTCATGGATTACACTTTGTGGTCGATGTGTTACTGGTATCATGTACTCCAGACTGAATTTGAAATAGATATGCTTCATGGCCGATGGGAATCCCAGTGTTGCGTAGCCCATACTCAACTGTTATTATACATGCTATATTAGGTAAACAGTCATGGGTTACACTTTATGGCTGATGTGTTACCGGTATTGTGTACTCCGGGACTATACTTGGAGATGGATTACACTTTGTGGCCGATGTGTTCCCGGTATCGTGTAATTCATACTAACTGTATCATTATGAAGGCATATAGAATATTTATGGTTAGGTATCATTCCTATGCTATGTCCCATTGCCAACAGGTTGTAAGGTGCTCGATAACCCAATGGTGGTATATTCAATGAACCTTCCCGGAATGCCACACCTACGGTACGATGTTATTGTTACGAGAGGTGGGAACTTGTTCGGCGTGGCCAATGGACATACCGGTGCAGTAACTACCAAGAGGGGGTTATCAAGGGTTTGCTGGGTGACCGATGGCCACATACTGTGACCGAAAGGCTCTTAAACATGACTAGGGCTTGTATCGCCGCATAGTTGATGGCGGTTCCGAGACGAGGGATACAGCCTAATGTGACATAGTAGCATTTACAAGACTTAATAGTATTACTAGGTGGATAATAAATAAATGAATTGCAACACAAGCATCATGGACTATGTGTTTAATTTCTGTAATCATGCATCATGAATTGTTTATGAGATTGCTTTTGCTTGGTTGTGCATGAACCCCACCCCTCACTGAGTGAGTTGGAAAGCTCACCCCACGTATATGCCCCCTTTTAGATGATGATGCAGGTACGGTGGTGCTTATGGTTTGTGACTCTCTTTCCTCTGGCCTCGAGTATGGAGTGAGCGACTGATGGATGCCAGAAGCAGGGGAGCATGACCAGAATTGTGCCTGTGATGTCTGTGTATACGTGGCACTATGAGGTGTTGGGCATGTTTTTTGTTATTTTGATATAGATTTGTGGATGGTATACTTTTGAACTTGATATTTATAAGTCTTGTATAATTGTAACAGATAAACTGGTCATGGATATTTATAGTACCACCAGATGTCTTCCCTATTTTACTTATGATTCCACTGCTATTAGTTGGTTTGTGTTGTGAGATTGTGAATTGTTAAGGTACCGCTATCAGAGATCCTGGTAGGTTCGTAAGACGGGTAAGCGTCTTACTCACACCACCAGTATTCCTATATGGTAAGTTGGGTCTTTAGAAGTGGGGTGTGATAGCTTGGTATCAGAGCGCGATGCTCTACCTTAACTTATAATCTCAACCAAACTATGACTTGGGGAAATTAGGATTTAAATAAAAATCTTAAAGACACTAATAATAGAAATTACACACTTAGGAGACAAGTATAGGTGTTAAAGCCATTTCATTATAATCAAGAACTGAGTACATAAGCTTACACCAATTTTCTTAAAAATAAAAGATTGAAAGTTAAAAATCCTAACTAGCCAAAATCTAGGAATTCAATAACAGAAGAAAATGATGCAAAATGAATTTTAACTAATGACTAGAACATGAAATTCAAAGAAAACATGGAATAGAAAATCCTAAAACTATAGTGGCAACATAAGCCACTACTCCTACTAATCCTGCTACTGCTTCTGATGCTGTCCTTGGCCTTGAGCCTAGTTTTGGTTTTGACCATATACTCCTGGAGGTGGCACAAAAAGGGCGAGGTGAAAGATCATCGCTTGCATCTGTTCCTTAAGGGAAGCCACCCTATTGTCCATGAGACAGTAATGCTTGTCCATGCTCTCAAGTCGATTGTCCATTCTCCTCAATAAGTTTGTAGTGGTGTCCAGTCGGGCCATCATAAATTGAGACCAAAAGGCCTCGTGCCCCTAGTGCTATGGGAAGAGGAGGCAATAGTGAAACCCATAGTATGTGGGTCAAGTGGTCGAACACCACCAGCACCACCACCAACCCCACCAGCACCTCTACCAGCACCTCTACCAGCGCCACCACCAGCCCCATCAGCATCTCCACCATCTCCCTCGGCACCTCTACCAACAACCCCGACATCACCTCCCAGTTGACCCTCCACCTTCATTGGATGTTCTTCCTCAGCCTCATTGGGTGAGACCTCAGTCATATCCAGGGTCATCTTTTTCAGGGAATCTTGGTTGAAGTCTATAACATCGGCTCCCAAGTACTCCTCACCTTACAAGTCCACCCCAAATCAGAGAAACACATCAATCAGAATCCTCCCATAACATAGATTTCTAGCCCTGTATGTCCCTCCCTCAGACTTGGTCACCATAGTTCATATCAGTAGGTAGGGAAGGTGAACCAGCACCCCCATGTACACACAGTACATCACATAGGCATGTAGCATGGACACCTCGTCATAGTGGCCACAGGTAGGAAGGACATTCAACTAAACTACCCTACAAACAACCTTCGGGGTGGCTCGGCAGTTGACGGTGTGATCCCACCCAAAAGAAGTCTTGGTGAGCATATTGTTCATCTCTTGAAGTACCTCGGGATTCTGGAACTCATAGGATGGAGTCCAAGGAGGGTAGTAGACCAGCTCTCCTGTGTTGTTGACCATCAGAATATTAGCCAAATGCCTCATGTCGAAGGAGATTTTGACCCCCTTCACATAGGAAGTGATCCTCATCTCTTCTGTACCATGCTTCACGCACTGGATGTTAGACTAGAATAACCTCACCAACTTTGGATAGTATCTCTGGTTGGGCTTTAGGATGCGACACCACCCATTGCCTTAAAGCTTTGGAGAAGGCGAAATTGCCAAAAATCTCTAGTCCTCACATACTTTCCCAGGTTTACATTCTAAAATTCAAAGTTTTTCCAATGGTCTTGTTCGACCATAGAGCGAAATAGTAGTTTGCTGTACAGTGCCTCTTTGGGAATGACTTGTTGCTCTTATGGAATAGCACAACAAGTACATACACGATGACCAGACATGATTTTGGGAAGGTTCCTAAGGTTTTGGGGAATAAAACCTAAGTTAGAAAAGTGAAACAAGTCTTATAGAGAAAAATCCAAAAACCTAGGTTAGAGAAGAAGGAGAACTCAGTAGACGACGCTAATCAATCGCAAAATCACAAGAGAAAGGTGGGGAATGAGTTGTAAGAGCTCCCTTGGCCAATTCCTCTTCTTCTCCACAAGTAAGAATAGGGTTTTGTGAAATAAACCCCAAACCCGAGCCTATATATAGTGAATTTTGGACCACCGGAAACACTGGGCCTATTTTCGTTGAGTGTTTCCGGTGAGTGAAAACGTCCCAACTCAGACTCTGTCAGTTCCACCAGAAATAGGTCTGATATTTCCGATGGAATGACCCTGTTTTTGATGAAGAATCCCCTGTTTTTGGTGAACATTTTTGAAAGAAAATTTTTCATTTTTATTTATTTTATATCATTATATTTGCTTCCTGAATTAGGGACTCCCTCCCTAATATACGTGCAATCGGATCCCATACTTAGTGGACCCCACTTATGTATGCTCTGACCCTAAATTGCTTTTCTGTATACTCGTGGAACCCATTATGTATGCGTGTGTTCCATTTACATGCAACATTGTACATGCATGTGAACCAATCGGATTCCTCCACATGAGTCATGTCACGTCGTAACACCCAGTCTCGATCCCAGTCATGCACGTCACCTCCCGCTTCCCCTATGCAGAATCGGGGTAGACCCTTGTAAGGCTAGCGGCTGGGAAAAAAGGACCTTTTTAGGTCCCAACCCTCTCTCCTTTCTTTCTCTTAAGGAGGGGTGTGTCGTGTGTGCTTTACCTACAGGCCCCACACCACCGTACACCACTCAGAGATACGTGGAGGCCTATTTTGCAGGAGTGTAAAGGTCATCACTGAGACGAGGGTTTAATGATGGTCCAATACTGGGGATTGGGATCATACAAAAAGTGTTGGAGTCACCACCTAGGATTATGGGCCTAGGACCCAGGAGTGGGCCCGATTCTTGAGAAAAGGGCCCGAAAGTCGGTCTGGTCTAGAGATTTAGGGTACATGTCAGGTTATAGAATTGGGAAGGTGTTAGGCATCCAATCTGCTTGGTTTAACCGGTCTTCCAACTAGATGCTTAAGAACAAATATTTTCCACGATTATTCCTATTCTGCATGCATGGCTAAATTATCACATATATGTACATTAATTGAATTCAAATGATTATGTACACTACAATAAGGTCAATATAAAGTCTACATTATGCTAATTTGGGTGAGAAATTATACCTGAGCTTGACCCCTGTTTTAGGTCAAGAGGGGTGGGACCCGGATTAGTGTTGGCACAAACTATTCTTTGGATTCTCCTGGCTAGGGGAAGATGGTCTTGACCTCCAACTTCTTTTCTTGAGAGATGTTGATTGCAGTAATGTTCAGATAGAGTTTTGACTAGAAATGGTTACTTTTAGATTTTGACTCCGATATCGATTCGGCAGAGCTTTCGTTAGGGATGGGCTACTTTTGGATTTTGGCTGAGATGGCACTCTGACAGAGCTTCCACTGGAGATATGTTATGAGAGGGCTAGGCTAAGGTGGCACTCTAACAGAGCTTCCGTTGGGAATGGGCTGAGACCTAAATGGTCGAAGGACTTTGAAGACACGAAGAACACTTCGAAGATTCAAAGAACACTTCAAATCTTATGAAGATCTCTTCGAAGAACACTTCGAATCTTATGAAGATCTCTTCGAAGACTTGAAGAACCTCAAGAGGGTGTTCGAGACTAAAGGGAAACTTTTCTTACACAAATTCTCACTCAAAGAAGGCAAAGGATTGAAGAATTTTGAAGGTCCAAAGAACACTTCAAAGATCCAAAGTGTTCTTTGAATCTTATGAAGATCTCTCCGAAGACTTGAAAAACCAAACGTAGGGGGTATTTATAGAAATTTTGAACCAATGGGGAGGAAAGAGGAATTTCCTTAGCTAATAGGGTGAAAAAGTGATTTTTCTAAGCCAATGGGGTGAAAACATGAATTTTTGGGCCAATGGGGTGAAAGGTAATTTTCTTTGGCTAATAGGGAAAAAGTAATTTTTTTTTGGGCCAATAAGGTAAAAAGATGCCTTATTGGGCCAATGGGGGGTTGCGGTGTAGGGTACGCTAACGGGATAGTGTGAGGTGCACAAGTGGGTGAAGAGAAAATCTCTTCACCAGTCCGATCATTAGAACACATATTTTGGCCATTGACGATGGCACAATAGGTTGGGTGGGGTGTGCACGGGGCATGCATGGGTGCATAGGGCAAGCAATGGCATAGGGCATAGGGCGTATGGGGGAGGCAGGACATGCGCAGGGGGGCTGGCAGGTGCACGGGAGGGCTGGCAGGGGCTTGGGGTGCTAGCGGGGGAGCTAGTAGGTTGGCGGGCATGCAGAAGGGCTGGCAGGGGCGTGGGGCACTGGTGGGCCAGTGCGAGGTGCCGGGGAGTGAGGTGCGGGGGTGTGGGGAGATGACGGACGCATGTGGGAGGGCTAGCAGGTGCCCACGAGGTGCGGGGACGTGGGGCACTGGCGACCATGCATGAGAGGGTTGGCAGGAGTGCAGGAGGGGGCTATGATGCGTGCAACTAGGTGTTTCAAGATGTAATTTTCCAAGAGCGATTGTGGGAGATCCGAAAATCCTATTTTGACGTAACATATTTCTTTGGAATTGTAATTCTGAGTACTACGCATCCATACAGTCACCTAGGGCTGAATTCCTTCGTATATGAAATGTCATAATTGGACCCTCCATTCTCTTGCATGGGATTTTTGGGACTTTGGTTGAGTATGGGATGTTTCTGGGTCAGATTACCTCAATTAATTATCATCTCTATCGATTGGAAGTAAGAATTCATGTCCAAGATCTGTAATTTATCATAGCCAGGGGAGGGTGACAAAATTAGGTCTCTACAGAATTCTCCTCTTTGGCCGAGGCCTGTGCCAACGGCCAAAGGGCAAAAGAAAAGAATGACCATATTTTGTCACCCGAAGCATGTACTGGTGTCATCTTGCTCATTCTTGACGGAGTTGAAAATCCAACAGGTACTATCTCTTAACTACTTTAAAGTTTAGGACTTACCTGGGTTGCCGATTATAGGAAAGAAATTCACTCTTCCAATCCTGCAAAAGACGTTAGTACTTGATCTTTGACTTTTCCTATGCTAGGCTTCCATGTACCAGTCTAGGGAATTCATCAATGAGATTGGCCACTCGAAGCCAATTCAAAGAGATTGGGCCACCTGGGGCCAGTTTAATGAGATTGGGCCACCTAGGACCGGTTCAATGAGATTGAGCCACTTGGGGCCGGTTTAATGAAAATTGGGCCACCTGGGGCCGGGTCAATGAAATTGGGCCACATGGGGCCGGATCAATGAAATTAGGCCACTTAGGGCCGGTTCAATGAAGTTTTTCTTTCGTTGATTTTTTCTGTTGACTGGGGTTCTTGAATTTGAATCATGGGATTGGAACCTTGAATTTGGACCTTTGAATCTTGAAATTTGGCTTTTGATTTGGAATCTTGTTCTTTGGCTTTTGGTTTGGAATCTTGAATTCTACCTCTTGAATTGGATTTTCACCTTCCCTTTTTAAGTGATAAAATTTTCATCTACCACACAAACTTAGATTTCACCTTCCATTTTCATGTGATGTAATTTTCATCTACCAATTAAATTTGCTTCAAATTTCATGTGATGTAACTTTTATCTACCAATTAAATTTTGATTTGGATTTCACCTTTCACTTTCATGTAATGTTTATCTACCACAAGAAATTACTTTGAATTTTGTATTTTGCGGTAAGAATCTTTGAATTGCACCTTGGAATTGGAATCTCAATTTTTTTTTTTTTTTTTTTTTTTTTTTTTTTTTGAGAAAATGAATTTTTTAACCATAAAATGGACCCCTCTCCTATTCATTCCCATTCCGATTTTTCCGATTTGGGAATGATTTGTGAGTGAGTGAGCTCGGGCTTTTGAATCTTCTCGAAGATTCGAAGCTTTTTACATTTTTTTGGGTTTCTTCAAATTTTTTCCAAAGATCTTCAATTTTCCCTTGAAGTTCTTCATCTTCCCCTTGAAGATCTTCAAAGTTCTTGAGGAAGGAGTCATTTAGAAAATTTGACTTCTTTTTGGGCTTCTTTACAAATTGTGAAATTTCTTGGGATTCTTTGTAATTTTAAAAAATATGGCTGAGAGAAGAAAGAGAAAGACTTGCCAGGAGATCTGGCTGGATGGTTGCAGCAATTCTTCTCAAGGGAACGAGAGTCCCATAGATTGGTACACTGGACAAACACTCCATAGGACTCAGGATCATATCTGTAACTTAGTATGGGGCACATGGCTGAGTCCTTGCATTTTAGTCATTTCTCTTTATTCATTTATTATTATTATTATTATTTTACTTTTACTTTATTACATATATATTATTTTAATTTTGAATTTTTATCTAAGGAGCATAATAAGGGAGTACCACCAACCTTGGCAAGATATGGTCATCCAAACATAGCTTGGGATTGGTACAAGATGCTCCCTCGCAGGGTGAAGGAGTTGGTTAGTTCTTTTTACCTGAGCCGATTGACTTTATTAAAGACTAGGAAGTTCTACCCGGCATTAGCAGGGGCCTTGATGGAGTAGTGGTGATCGAGTACTCACTCCTTCCATCTTCGTATTGGTGAGATTACCATTACGCCCCTATGCTTCTATGCTCTGACGAGCATACAATTTGGAAGGAGACCCTTGTCTTTTCCTCAGACTCTGATAGCACAGGAGTCCACGGATTTGATAGGCATTAATATCCAGGTTGACCGAAAAGATATCCGTTTAGGCGAGATTAGTGTCCATTGGTGGAGGTCAAACCTGCAAGTGAATCCCAGTAACATTGCGCAGGTGACCCATTCTTTCCTTCTATTTACTATGGGTCAGTGCCTCTTTAGTGACCTCCAGGGTGGGGTGGATACTTGCTAGCTGCCTTCTTTCGAAATATTCAACAAGTGGACATTTAGGCTTGAGGCAGGGCCACCTATGCATACCTTCTATAGACTTTGGACTTGCTATCATATGGAGATCGGTTTCTCAAAGGAGCAGGCTACATCCTCCAGGTACTCTCTCAACCTTGTATATATTTCCTTTCATTTGGTTGCATTTCCTTATTTTGATTTTTCAAATCAGCCCTGGTGTTATGAGCATTTGGAGACTATGGCTCCCACACTGAAGGACCCTCGAGCATTGCCTTTTCCCTATAGCCACGAGATGGGGAGATAGCCGAGTACTCAGGGGTCGGCACGATCCTCTAGGGACCAACTCTCATTCTCTCTTGAACGGTCTTACAGAGGTAAGCTGTGCTTGTCATTAAATTTCCTTCTGTCATGTGTTGTACCTACTTTTTCTTGAATTTGCAGGTTATTTGGAGACCATTCCAGCATCTTAGGTTCCCAGACCTTGATGAAGTTACTCAGGCCAAGTACTTAATAGAGAACTGAGTCTTGTTCAGGGGTATATGGGGCCATGCTTGGTATTTAGGAGAGCGGGTTACACCCCAATGGTCTGATTCTGACACACGTCTTTCTCCTTGTCTTCCTCCACCTACCATGAGTTGTCTAGAGTGCATCCCTGTGGATCAGATCAAGAGATTGGCTGAAGGAACATGGGATGACTCCTTCCTAGACCAGGATAAGGATTGCGAGACCTTCCTTGAGGAAGAGATGGTCTGTACCCTGTTTGTACCCAGTGGTCCAATGGTATGTTGCTCTTCATTGAATATCACCTTCATGCTTCATTTCCTTTTGTTTGGCTTTAATTGATGTTTTTTTAGGGGAGAACACGGCGGGCAGGTCCTTTTACTGTTTAGTCATGGGTTGGTGCTGCTAGTCCATCCAAAGCTGGACCTTCTACTAGTGTGAGTGGATCCCCCAGGGTGGCTACCATCCCCTTTTATGGCTTCCCGGGATGGTCTTATCCCAACGCAGCCAATCCTAGCATCTCTCATCTTCTGGAGTGGAGACTAGACAGAGATGCTTCCCTTGGGCTGCCTATTCCATATGAGTGTGTGAGTATCTAACCATCCCGCTAGTCTTCCCTAGGTATCTCCGGAGGTCCACACCGAGATCAGGAGGATGCACTAGAGCTTGTGTGAGGTGGTGATCAACAAGGTATCCTCTCTCTCCTTTTTTTTTTTTTTAATCTTGTCCTTCTTCTTTATCACTATGTTTCTTAACCATCTCTTATATTTCTCAAGAAGGAAAGATTTCCTTACAGAGCCAAGTCAACTCCTACCAACACGAGAATGCCCAGTAGCATATGCAGATTCAGGATCTTACCCGAAGGCTGGCGAATTCGGGATTGGCACCTACCAACTCTTTAACATTCCATGAGGGCAATCCCGAGTATGGTTCAGATGAGGACTTTGACTCTGAGGGATCGGTTCTTGTAGTTCCTGCAAGCACAAACATATGTATATGTTTTTTTCTTTTTCCCTCCCCATGTTTTATTCCTTCTTCTTTTGGTATTAACAGATTTGGCCTTTTATGAATGAAGATCTATTGGTGACATAAAGACAATTTTATTTATGAATTTGAATTTTTACGCATGATTAATTCCATAACTCAAGTCTTCCTTAGAATAATTGGAATAACATGAAAGTCCATATATCACACTGTTTTACTACCAAGTTCAATACATGGAATGAAAATAACTTTCCTACCACAGACAAGATAGGTAGGTAACAAGGTTGGGAAATAGTCCTTGGCGTGGGTAGAAGTTCACCAACTCTCCTAGGTCATCTTCTTTCAACCATACTGTTGGCTGATGTAGGAAGGCAAGTAAAAGGACGTATGAGTCAATCCCATCAACCTAACATAGTTGTGTCTAGGGTTCTTCATTAGGAAATCTTCTTGTAGCCACCATGGTCTCCTCCATGTAATATCCCATGTAGTTCTTCCTTGTAGGTACTCCTCCTAATCAACGATAAGCTTGAATTCTGGGATTTCCCTCTTATCCTGGTAGCAAAGAGCTTTGAGTTGGCATTCTTTTAACTGCCTGGTCAACTTCAGTTTTTTGAGAAGCCAAATCTAGAAAATAGTAGGACTTCCTTGATAATGATCAAGCCCGAATCTATGGCTATGACTCATGTCATCGAATCCCTTGAGTGTTTCTGCAAGGACCATAGGGATGATATCACCTCATTTCTTCAATTGATTTACCACTTCTATCAGAACAAGTGGTGCACCACATCCGGGAGATCGGAGAACATAGCGGGTTATTATGCAAAGTAGATAAGCATCCTGTGATCTTTGTTGATGGATTCCATCCAATGATAGATACTAAACGAAGATCTTGGCCACCTTCAGAATGTCAATCTTCCTATATCTAACGAATTGCTTCACTTCCTCCTCTTTCCATCCGAAGAAGTCTTGAATTTCCTCTGAGTAATCTTTCTTCAAAGAAGGTTGGATTAACCTACCCTTGGATGGAGATAACATATAAACTCGGAATTCTTTGAGAGTTGGGTAGATCTCAACTAATCCAAACCGAAACACATGAAGATTGGTATCTCAGTGTTGAGACACCTGTCGGAGTAAATGCTCAAAAATTCCACTAAGCATTGGAATATTCATAGATTCTAGCAGTCCTAGTGCCCTTATGTTTATGTCTAAGGTCCATTTTCTCAACGTCTCTTCCAACGATCCCATGACCTTTCCTGCAATCATCACAAACAAAAGGAGATGTGATGATTTTTCAAGTATCACTCATTAGCTATTGACACAACCAATCCTTTACCACTGTTGCATCAAATTCTTTTTATATATATTTTTTTGACTAATCAAGTATGGGGAATGAAATGGCCTTAATATACTGGTGCCGGGTGGCGACTATTGGGGGGTAGAATTATGGATAAGGATTTGAAGGACCATAGGTGAATGATAGATACCTAACGGTCTTGCATGCCAAATGGCGATTCTTGGGGGACACAAGCTATGATGATCTTTACCTTGATTATTAATCTAGGAACCAATTTATTGCCTTTAGATGGTTGAGACCACACTTACCCATGTCAAGTTGCCTACATATCCCTTGAGAGGAAACAGATCTAGTGTAGTTCGGGCTATTCACCCTTTCAAACATAATATCTCTCGAGTTGATCCATATTGACTAGTCCAGGTATTTCTTTGCCATTATGGTCTATGAGTTTCACAGCCTTGCATGGTAGAATCTCTTTAACAGTGAATGGGCCACTCGAGTTGGGCCTAAATTTCCCTCTTAGGTCATGAATTGGGGCTTGTTGTTCTTGAAGAACAAGATCACCCTCCTCTATGTGACGGGGCTTCACATTCTTGTTGAAGGCCCTTGCCATTCTCAGTTGATACTTCTTCAGATTATCCATGGCCTTTATATGCCTTTCATCAAGAAATTTTAGCTCATTATGTCTGGCCTTCAACCATTCTCCTTCAGGTAGCTGGCTATCCAAGAGCACCCTTAAGGATGGCACTAGGATTTCCATGGGTAGAACTTCTTCAACCCCATACACCAAAGAGAAAGGAGTTGCCCCCGTCGGGATCGCACAGTAGTACGATATGCCCATAAGGTAAGGGGCAACTTATCCGCCCAATCCTTGTGTGTTTCAGCCATTTTTTGTAGGATGACCTTGATGTTTTTATTAGCCGCCTCTACTACCCCATTGGTCTATGGCCTGTAAGTGGTAGAGTGATGATGCCTTCTGATATCAAACTTTGTGGAGATCTTATCAGTCTTGCCCCAGAAATGGTTACTGATCCGATATCAACTCTTGAGGCACTCCATATCGGCAAATAATGTTTTCTTGGATGAATTTTGCCACCTTAGCAGATTTAAGGACTGCATATGATTGAGCTTCTACCACTTGGTGAAATAATCAATGGCTACCAAGATGAACTCATGACTATTGGATGCTTTAGGGTTGACCTTCCCTATCATATCAATGTCCCAAATGGAGAATGGCCAAGGAGAACTGAGCAAATGCAACTCTGTTGGTGGGATATTTATGATATTGGCAAATATCTGGCATTTATGGCATTTCTTGACAAAGCCAATGCAGTCTGCTTCCATTTTGTTCTAATAATATCCCATCCTAAGAATCTTCTTAGCTAGCTTCTTGGCATTCAAGTGGGGTCCACAAAGGCCTTGATGAATTTCCTCTATAATGGTTGTAGCTTGTTCTTCATCCACACACAGCAATTGTATTCCATCATAGAATCTCTTATATAACAAGTCCCCTTGATGGATAAATTGGGTGGCATATCTCCTTAGAAATTTCTTTTCCCTTTCACTTGTTTCAATCGGGTACTTCCTTTCCTTAATGAAATCCACTATGTGAGCAAAGCAAGTCTGACCATCTATAGTGAGAGAGTTTACCGAATTCTGATGAATGGGTCTACTTCTTTGTTCCACTAAGAATGGTCGAACCCTAGCCATAGGGTTACATTCTACCATAAAAGCCAAGGTTGCAAGGGCACTGGAAAACCGGTTGTTGTCTCTTGGAAGTATTCAAATGAGATCTTCTCAAAGTGTCCAATCACTTCTTCTAGGTGTTCTTAATAAGGTTTTAGTTTCTCATCTCTGATCTTCCACTTTCCTTGTGTCTGACAAATGATGATTGATGAATCATCATATACCTTAATCCTTTTTACCCCAGTGGTCAGGGAAGTTTCGAGTCCTAAGGCACAAGCTTCATATTCAACAATATTGTTGGTATAGGAAAAATCAAGGTAGAATGATGAAGGCAAATAAAGGTCGTCAGGAGTGACAAGCAATATTCCTGCACCACACCACTTTTGATTATCCACTCCATCAAAGAACAACTGCCATTCATTAGCTATGTCTTCTTCTTCTAATGTTGTGATATCTATATTTGGGAAGTCATCATCCAAGGCTCTTCCATCTTTTGGGGGGTGGGCAACCAAATGATTGGCTATGGCTTGCCCCTTGATAGATTTTTTAACAACATAGGTGATGTCAAATTTTGATAATAATAGCAACCACTGAGCCATCCTTCCTATTAAAGCTAGTTTCTCAAAGAGATACTTGATTGGATCCATCCTTGAGATCAAACGTACTGGATAAGCTACCATGTAGTGTCGCAACCTTTTCATTGCCCAGATCAGTGCGGCACACATTCTTTCCAAAGATGTGTACCGTGTTTCATACTCTAAGAACTTCTTATTGAGGTAGTATATAGCATGCTCCACTCCCTTTCCTGTCTCCTTTTGTGCTACCAATGAACCCATGGAATATTCTCCCATTGATAAGTACAACAAAAGTGGCTTTTCTTCCACTGGTGGCGTCAATACGGGTGGGTTCATGAGGTATCCCTTGATTTTATCAAAAGCTTGTTGGCATTGGTCATTCCACTCTGTGGGTTGATCCTTCTTCAATAACTTGAAGATTGATTCGCAGATTATAGTTAGTTGAGCTATAAACCTGTTGATATACTGGATGTGACCCAAAAATCCTCGTATCTGCTTCTCAGTGCGAGACGTGGGCATTTCTTAGATTGCTTTGATCTTGATAGGGTCAACTTCAATGCCCCTTTCACTTACCAAGAATCCCAACAACTTTCTTATCGTTGCCCAGAATACACACTTTTGTGGATCCACTTCAGCTGATACTTCATGATTGTTTCAAAGAATCGTCTTAGTGGGGAAATATGCCCATGTCGATCCTTTGACTTTACTATCATGTTGTCCACATAGACTTCCACATCCATGTTCATCATCTCATGTAATATGGTTGTAGAGTAGCTGCTCTTTGATAAGTTGCCCCAACATTCTTTAGTCCAAAAGGCATCACCTTATAATAATACGTTCCCCATGGAGTGGTGAAGGTTGTCTTCTCATGATCCTCTGTGTGTATGCTCCCTTGATTGTATCCCAAGAATCCATCCATAAATGGTAACAAAGCATGCCCCCCTGTGTTGTCCATCAATACATCAATGTGAGGTAATGGGAAGTCATCTTTAGGGCTTACCTTATTAAGATCTCAGAAGTCGATGCACATTCGTACCATGCCATCTTTCTTTGGCAATGGTACTATGTTGGCCAACCATTGGGGATACTTCACCACTTGGAGAAACCCTGCATTCCACTATTTTACAACTTTTTTGATCTTTTCACTCCATTCTGGACACATCCTTCTGAGCTTCTGCTTGATAGGCTTTGCCTTAGGGTAGGTTGGCAAATGGTGTTGCACAATGTTGGGGTCTATACCAGGCATATTCTCATAAGACTAAAAAAAGACTTCAACGAACTCTTTTAGAAGACTAATCATCTGCTCTGCTTCTTTGTCATCCAGGGTAGTGCCAATTTTTACCTCTCGAAGGTATTGGTCGGTTCCTAGATTAATAACTGGGGTATCCTCGCAGATGGGTTGGGCTTTCTTTGGTTTGCATTATTTCAACAACTCTTGATATTTATTAAGATCATCATCAAAAAAAGGAGGCAAGTCACACTCAGAATCAAAAGTTTCATTCATGAAAGAAGGAGTAGCAGACTCAATGTATACGGACTTTGGAGTTTCCTCGAGATGGAAGGCCGACTCATAATCATAAATAGAAGACTTAACAACTGACTCGACTACATACTCGATAACTGATTTGATGCTTTTATCAATGGTATTTAGGCTGGTTGACTCAATAGCATGAGTAAACATGAAGTCTTCTCCAATGTGTTGTAACCCGGCAGTCACTGAGAGGGGGGGTGAATCAGTGAGTCCAATTCCGATCCCCAAAAACCTATCTGATGTCTGGCCAAGAAAAACCTGATATACCTGTCCCTGTTTGCACACAGTCGTATGCACACTCAGCCTCTCATAGGCACTTCCAAGTATGCACACCCATTCCACATTCCACGCACTTCAATATAAAATGCAAACAACAAGCACCCACAACACAGGGTTTTTACGAGGTTCGGCAATATGCCTACATCCCTGGAGTAGTGCCTGTAAAGGCTTCGTACCTACTCAATACACTACTTTTGACTGCACCCACAGTCGGGAGCACCCACACCCAATTTTCTCAAGCCGAAGCTGAGATGGCACTCGTAGTGCCGATACAATGTGTAGCACCCACTACACGGGAGCACCCACTCCCGGTGCTTAGCACCCACTAAGCACACAATAAATAATACAATTAAATTAGGCTTATACCAATGCCCTACAGTCAAGCTCTGCCTAGCATATGCATCCACAACTAGCTAGCATGCTTACAGTTCATCCACAACTAACCTAGCATGTATACATTCATCCACAACTAACCCTAACATACATACATACATGTAATGTAAAATCACAGATTAGAGAATCTCACAACCGATTGCCTGGGATGACTGAAAACTTGTACTGACAAGTTTGGTGCTCACACCTTCTCTCTCCTTGGCTTCTTACTCTTCAAAGCAAACACATCCTTGCTTTCTTCTCTTCTTCCTTGGCTTTGAGTTAATATACCATTAACACACTTCAACCACCTCTTTTACCTCCTTTAATGGCCTAAGAACATTTATCATCAAGAATGTATGTTCATTCAAAGACCAACAAAGAGGGGGAAGCTTCTCCTACCAAAACCGTAGCCTTCTTTCACTCAAAACCCATTTTTCTTGCTTCCATGGTGTAGGGCTTGAAAAAATGAAGAAGCTGCAACTTGGTTCACCCAAATCCGACTTAAAATGAGGGAGATATGACCTTTTGAAGTTGGAGCAATGAGATAGCCCGAAATGGAATCTTCGTACGGGTGGCGTAGGCTACACCGGCGGCGTCCGCAACAGGGGCGAAATCTGACCGTAGATCTCATATAAAAGATCTTATAATCCAAGCCGTTCGATTAAACCAACGGACAATAGATCCAAACCGTTAGATTCCAACCTCGATGACGTCATCATGACGTAGGCGCTGACATCGTCAGAAGTGTTGTCGATCTATGATTGGTTGCTTTTCTGGATTTTAAGGGAGCTTGTCTCCCACTCACAAAAGTGAAAATGCATATTGACCGTTGGATCCGAATCTTCCATGATGGCTTTAATCAGATTTCATGAGATCATTAAGATCGGAATCCTTTTTATACCTTCTATACACGCGCGAAACACAATAACATACCTTGATATAGTGTAGCGCCAGTGCATCAAGAATTATGCATCTAACCAATCAAATCCCACGCGCAAGCATCTATCTCGTCCATATCACACCAAAATCTCAGCAGCCTTTGGATGGGCATCAAGCTTACGTGGTCGAATCTTGACCATCCATTTCACTTCCCTTTACTCCTCTTTATTACAATCAAGCCCCTGCCTCCATATGTTTCAGTGCTTAAAGACCCCTTGCAACTCAGACC
Organism: Macadamia integrifolia; assembly: GCF_013358625.1. Classification (NCBI taxonomy): domain Eukaryota; kingdom Viridiplantae; phylum Streptophyta; class Magnoliopsida; order Proteales; family Proteaceae; genus Macadamia; species Macadamia integrifolia. Next base: position 39,511,921 of record NC_056565.1, read on the forward strand.
TTCAAAATCTTTAAATTACACAAAAGCCCTTCGAATTTCAAAAATAAATTCCGAAAAATCCACCCAACACCGAGAGCAACTGATGGATTTTCGGTTTGGATTTTCAAACCGACTTTATGGAAACACTTATAACTTTTTCATACGATATCCGATCGAGATGAAACGAAGTGCGTTGGAATCGTAACTGGATGCTCTACGACTTTTCAGAAGACTCAATCATCTGAATCATCCATGTAAAAAGACCAAAATGCCCCTACACCTTTCCAATGACGTATCTTTCTCATACGGAATCGGAATGCGATGAAATCAGAACCGTTGGAAAGATTGTATTTTTGTCGTATTGTTACATGTAGAACGCTTCCTTTAAAAAATTCATCTTCAATGCCAAAACTGCCCTTGACTGCCATAAATGCCGTAACTTCTTCATACGGTATCGGAATGTGACGAAATCAAATGCACTGGACTAGGAAAATTACAATCTATATTTTTCATGAAGAACCGATCTTCCAAAAATGTCATTTTCATTGCCGAAAATGCCCTCGATCGTAAATAGGCCAATTTTGCCAGTTTTGACCCAGAAACCCGCACCACCTATTAATGATGTATTAAACCACTCCATGCATACCAAGCTGCTCTGTTATCTCATCGGTGACACTGGATACTGCCATGTCATCATTTTCATCCACGTCACCCAAACTGGCCACGTCATCACCGCCACGTGGCCGAGTTGCCAACAAGGACAACCATAAAACAACAATCTCCCCCTTTGGAGTTGTTGGCAACCACCTCATCACTAATACACTCTAAAGCTCCGATGAGTAACTCTCTCCCCCTTTGACAACAAGTACAAAGGGTGGAACCAATGGACTCCCCCTGAGTCCAATATGGGGGTAGCAACATCAAGCAACTTGCTCCCCCTCTCCCAATGCTACTAGTGCTTTGGAAGAACCACCACTCCCAGCTTCTGTCTGAGGAACTCAAACTGATCTTTGGGAAGCGGTTTAGTGAAGATATCAGCCACCTGCTCTGCTGTGGGAACAAACTCCATCCTTACTTCACCTTCCATCACCTTGTCTCTTAAGAAATGATACCGGATAGCAATGTGCTTCGTTCTAGAATGCATCACCGGGTTCTTGGAGATATTGATAGCACTAGTATTGTCACAATATAGTGGCACTGCCTGCTCAACCTCCACACTCAAATCCTTCAACATCTGCTTCATCCACAACACTTGTGTACAACAAGATGTAGCTGCAATGTATTCTGCCTCTGCAGTTGAAAGAGAGACTGACTCTTGCTTCTTACTATGCCATGCCACCAAGCTGCTCCCCAAATAGAATGCACCACCACTGGTGCTCTTCCTGTCATCTACACATCCGGCCCAATCTGCATCTGAAAAAGCTGACAAACTAAAGCTCTTGACTTTCGGATACCATAACCCAAACTCACTAGTCCCTTTCAGATATCTGAAAATTCTCTTCACTGCTGCCACATGTGTCTCTTTTGGTCCTGCTTGAAATCTGGCTACCATGCACACAGCTTGTAAGATGTCAGGCCTACTAGCTGTCAGATATAATAGGCTACCAATCATTGACCTATACGAGGTGTGGTCAACTGATGGAGAGTCATCTTCCTTGCTCAACTTACACCCAGTCATCATAGGTGTACTAACTGGCTTGCAATCCTCCATGGTGAATCTCTTTAACATCTCCCTCACATATTTGGACTGAGATATGAAGATACCTTCTTTCTTTTGACTGATCTGCAAACCCAAGAAGAATGATAGTTCACCCAACATGGACATCTCAAACTCATCTTGCATCCTCATTGCAAAATCTTTGCACAACTCATCTTTGTGACCCCCAAAGATGATATCATCTACATACACAACCACCACAAGCTGACTGCTTTCTTCAGTTCTGATGTAGAGATTACTGTCCACTAAGCCTTTCTTGAAACCCAACTTGCACAAGTAAGAGTCCAATCTGGAGTACCATGCCCTTGGAGCTTGTTTCAAACCATACAATGCCTTCTTCAATCTGCACACAAGAGTGGGATCCTCACTCATCTGAAACCCATCAGGCTGCTCTATGTAAACCTCCTCTTCCAAGTTTCCATTTAGAAAAGCTGATTTGACATCCATCTGATAGACCTTGAACCCCTTGTACACTGACAAAGCCAAGAACATTCTGATAGCCTCAAGTCTTGCCACTGGAGCAAAAGTTTCCTCAAAATCAATGCCTTCCACTTGAGCATACCCTTTGCATACAAGTCTTGCTTTGTTCCTCACCACTTGACCATCTTCATTGAGTTTATTTCTAAAAACCCATTTAGTACCAATCACATTCTTGTCAACTGGCCTAGGGACTAGATCCCAAGTGTGATTCCTCTCTATCTGATCAAGTTCTTCATTCATGGCCTTCATCCAACTCTCATCATTGCTTGCCTCATCAACAGTTTTTGGTTCAATCTTCGAAAGAAGAGAGTATGTGTTGGTCTTCATTCTTCTAGTCTGAACACCTACAGTGGGGTCACCAATGATTAACTCATCTGTTTTCTGTTGATCAACTCTGTTGTGTCTCCTCTGCTCATCTGAATCTACCTCAGCCTGTTCAACATCAATCTCATTTTTGCTTTTGGGTCTACTATCAACCAGGTCATTCTCATCATCAAGATCTTCAAATTCTGGAAGTTCATTTCCTGAGCCTGAAGGAATATCCCTTTTTTCATCAACTGTGACATCAGCACTCTCTACAATTTTTCCAAGTCTGTTGTTATAGCATCTATAGGCCTTACTTGAAGTAGAATAGCCTAAAAATATACCTTCATCAGCCCTATCATCAAACTTACCCAAATCTTGGGTTGTGTTCTTGATATAACACTTGCTACCAAAGACCTTGAAGTGTCTTGTTGTAGCCCTTCTTCCAAACCAAATTTCATATGGAGTCTTGCTTTCATGAGGTCTCAACATACATCTGTTATGGATGTACACTGCAGTTAGAACTGCCTCCTTCCAGAACTTTTTACCCATGTCATTCTCTGCCAACATTGTTCTAGCCATGTCTTGCACTGTTCTATTCTTTCTCTCTGCAACACCATTCTGTTGGGGTGTTCTTGGAGCTGAAGTTTGTTTCCTGATACCATGCTCATAGCAGTATTCTTCAAAATCATCCCAACTGTACTCACCTCCTCTGTCAGATCTCAGACACTTTATCTTCTTCCCTGTCTGATTCTCAACTTGCTTCTTAAAGATCTTAAATCTTTCTAAAGCCTCTGACTTATGTTTCAAGAACATCACCCACACCATTCTTGAATGATCATCAACAAACAACATGATGTATCTCTCTCCTGAGGTGCTAGGTGTCCTCATAGGACCACATAGGTCTGTGTGAATCAACTGCAATGGAGAACTGGAATAATACTCCTTAGACTTGTAGGAGATTCTGGTTTGCTTTCCCTTTTGACAAGATGCACATATAGGATTGGAGAGCTTCTTCAACTCAGGAACATCTCTCACTGCCTTCTTTGAAGAAATCTTGGCAAGGTTCTTGAAACCAATATGCCCAAGCCTTCTGTGCCACAACCATGTCTCCTCATCTATGCTGACCATGCAAGAATCTTTCTCTAACTCTGTCAAGGTGTACAAGTTCCCTAAAGTTCTCTGTCCAGTAGCTACAACCTTTCCACTGCTTGATCTTCTTATCTCACACCCTTTACTAGTGAAAGTTACTTCATGCCCTTTGTCACAAATTTTACTGATGCTGAGAAGATTGTGTTTGAGTCCTTCAACATACAAGACATCAAGGGATTTCACCTTCCCATGGTTCAAACTTATGGACCCCTTCCCTGTAATTCTGGCACCATTGTTGTTGCCAAACTTCACGGATCCACCTTCAAAGTCATGTAATTGTTCAAACCTTTCCTTATCTCCTGTCATGTGGCTTGAGCAACCACTATCAAGAATCCATGGATTAGAGTCTCCTTGAGCCTTAAAAGCTCTATGAATAACAAATGCTGCTGCATCTTCTTCATCTTCTACTCTCTCTCTCTTAACCCAAACTTTCTTGACAGATTTAGATTTCTTTGCTTTCTTCTGTCTTGAGAACTGTCTCTCCATCTCATCATCTTCTGTGTTTCTGAAAACTCTCTGCTTACCTCTGTTCTCCTGTCTTTGTGGGGGAAACACAGTTCTACAATTCCTTGCAATATGTCCAAGGTTGTTGCATCTGTAACATTCAACTGTTTCCTCCATAAGGGGTGCAAAAGGATTTCTGTCCACATAACTCCTTGGACCAATGTTGAACTTACAATCTGAGATCTTGTGTCCAAAAGTGTTGCATTTGTAACAATAACCTTGAAAGGTGTGCCTCTGCATCACAGGTTCCATCTGCCATCTGTAAGAAGCTCTGAAGTTGTCAAATGCTCTAGGTCTCTGTTGAGGACCTTGACTGTATCCATACCTCTCTTCTCTCCTGCTTGGCCTTGCCAACTGTGGTTGTCTAGCATGGTTAGTCTTATGGAATATAGATAGATTTCCTCTTCTGATTGGACCAGTCTGCACTTTATCTTTTTGTACTGCTCTCTTGACATTGCTAGCAGTAGTAACATGTGCCTTTCCTCTTTGAGCATTCATGTCATTGACTTTGATAGGATTATGTATTGTTCCCTTACCATTTGCCTTGGTATTTTTGGAAGATTCCCCAACAAATCCAAGCCCAAATTTGATGTGAGTCGATCTTTGAGCATTGATGATGTCATTAAGCTTCTTACTGCTAAGATGCTCTTTTGGAGTAGAGTCATCTTCAACATCTTCATTTTCTAAGTCTTCTCTCTCAATCTCAGTTCTCCCATAGTCTTCAACCTTAGCCTTTAATAAGGCTAGCTCATCTGCATAACCATCAAATTGTGCAAGAATCTCATATTGCTCATCTAGTTGTGCTTTCAAAGCCACTTTCTCTAACTCAAGAGTGTTGCAGTCAATGGTCTTCTGTGAGAGTTCATACTCAAGATCATCTAAGGTCTTCCTTGTCTTATTGGCTTGATCTCTCAACTCAAGAACTAATTGTTCTTGCCCCTTAAGGTCTTGAGTGACCTTTTTCACTTTCTTCCTTTCTCTTTTAAGCTCTCTAAGGGCAACTGTGAGTTCAGCCTCTAGATGTGATTTTTCATCTTCATCTTCTTCTTCTGTAAAATCTTCCTTAGTAGAAGAATCTTCTTTGTTTTCTTCCATATCTATTGAGACCATGAACATAGCCTCATCATCTTCATCATTAGATGATTCTTCAGACTCTTCATCAGATGTGTCACTGCATTTCTTAGAAACCAAACTTTTCTTCTTGTCCTTGCCTTTCTTGTATCTGTTTGAGAAGAATTTCTTCTTTCCCTTGAAATGAATTTTCTTTTCACTTTCATCTTCATCACTTTCTATTTTTCCTTGGTTAGGACACTTGGCTGCAAAATGTCCAACCCTTCCACAGTTGAAGCATTTGAAAGGCAACTTGTCTTTATATTTTCCTGTTCCCCTTTTCAACTTTCTGGTGAAATGAGCTGTAACCTCATCTTCACTCTCATCAGTATCCTCCATAGACTGCTTCTTCTTCTCCTTGATTTTTAAATTTTTCATTGCCTTGAAAGCAGCTTGTTTGTCAGTGGACTTGCCCTTTTTCCATCTCATTTCAAGAGCTGTGAAAGTGCCATGCACTTGATCAAGAGTGATAGTGTCTAGGTCCTTTGCCTCTTCAATAGCTGACACCTTGGAGTCATACTTGGGCAACAAAGATCTCAGGATTTTTTGACAAACAACTGAATCTTCTAGATTGGCTCCCAGACCCCTAATAGAGTTGACCACTTCATTTACCCTGGTCATATAGGTGTCAATATTTTCTCCTTCTTGCATTAGTAGACTTTCAAACTGGCCTCTGAAGGTCTGAAGCTTTGCTTTCCTTATCTTTTCATCTCCTTCATAAATGTTCTTCAGTCTTCCCCAGATATCCTTGGCTGAGTCACAATCCATTACCTTAGCCATCACACTTTTATCCAATGCTGAGAATATTGCATTCACAGCCTTCTGATTGTAACAATAAGCCTTTTTAGCTTCACTGTCAACCGGACCTCCTTCAGGCTCTGTGTATCCATTCAGAACTGATACCCAAACATCATAACCTAGTGAACCTAGGTACGACTGCATTCTCCTCTTCCACAAGATAAAATCAGATCCATCAAACTTTGGTGCATGTCCTGAATAACCTTCACCTGCCATACTGTCACTGCCGCTGCCTCTGGATCACTCAGTTGTTGATCAAACTATCACTGAGTATCGGCTCTGATACCAATTGTTGTAACCCGGCAGTCACTGAGAGGGGGGGTGAATCAGTGAGTTCAATTCTGATACCTAAAAACCTGTCCGATGTCTGGCCAAGAAGAACCTGATATACCTGTCCCTGTTTGCACACAGTCGTATGCACACTCAGCCTCTCATAGGCACTTCCAAGTATGCACACCCATTCCACATTCCACGCACTTCAATATCAAATGCAAACAACAAGCACCCACAACACAGGGTTTTTACGAGGTTCGGCAATTTGCCTACATCCCCGGAGTAGTGCCTGTAAAGGCTTCGTACCTACTCAATACACTACTTTTGACTGCACCCACAGTCGGGAGCACCCACACCCAATTTTCTCAAGCCGAAGCTGAGATGGCACTCGTAGTGCCGATACAATGTGTAGCACCCACTACACGGGAGCACCCACTCCCGGTGCTTAGCACCCACTAAGCACACAATAAATAATACAATTAAATTGGGCTTATATCAATGCCCTACAGTCAAGCTCTGCCTAGCATATGCATCCACAACTAGCTAGCATGCTTACAGTTCATCCACAACTAACCTAGCATGTATACATTCATCCACAACTAACCCTAACATACATACATACATGTAATGTAAAATCACAAGGTTAGAGAATCTCACAACCGATTGCCTGGGATGACTGGAAACTTGTACTGACAAGTTTGGTGCTCACACCTTCTCTCTCCTTGGCTTCTTGCTCTTCAAAGCAAACACATCCTTGCTTTCTTCTCTTCTTCCTTGGCTTTGAGTTAATGTACCATTAACACACTTCAACCACCTCTTTTACCTTCTTTAATGGCCTAAGAACATTTATCATCAAGAATGTATGTTCATTCAAGGACCAACAAAGAGGGGGAAGCTTCTCCTACCAAAACCGTAGCTTTCTTTCACTCAAAACCCATTTTTCTTGCTTCCATGGTGTAGGGCTTGAAAAAACGAAGAGGCTGCAACTTGGTTCACCCAAATCCGACTTAAAATGAGGGAGATATGACCTTTTGAAGTTGGAGCAATGAGATAGCCCGAAATGGAATCTTCGTACGGGTGGCGTAGGCTACACCGGCGGCGCGCGCAACAGGGGCGAAATCTGACCGTAGATCTCATATAAGAGATCTTATAATCCAAGCCGTCCGATTAAACCAACGGACAACAGATCCAAACCGTTAGATTTGAATCTCGATGACGTCATCATGACGTAGGCGCTGACATCGTCAGAAGTGTTGTCGATCTATGATTGGTTGCTTTTCCGGATTTTAAGGGAGCTTGTCTCCCACTCACAAAAGTGAAAATGCATATTGACCGTTGGATCCGAATCTTCCATGATGGCTTTAATCAGATTTCATGAGATCATTAAGATCGGAATCCTTTTTATACCTTCTATACACGCGCGAAACACAATAACATACCTTGATATAGTGTAGCGCCAGTGCATCAAGAATTATGCATCTAACCAATCAAATCCCACGCGCAAGCATCTATCTCGTCCATATCACACCAAAATCTCAGCAGCCTTTGGATGGGCATCAAGCCTACGTGGTCGAATCTTGGCCGTCGATTTCACTTCCCTTTACTCCTCTTTATTACAATCAAGCCCCTGCCTCCATATGTTTCAGTGCTTAAAGACCCCTTGCAACTCAGACATTCAAAATCTTTAAATTACACAAAAGCCCTTCGAATTTCAAAAATAAAATCCGAAAAATCCACCCAACACCGAGAGCAACTGATGGATTTTCGGTTTGGATTTTCGAACCGACTTTACGGAAACGCTTATAACTTTTTCATACGATATCCGATCGAGATGAAACGAAGTGCGTTGGAATCGTAACTGGATGCTCTACGACTTTTCAGAAGACTCAATCATCTGAATCATCCATGTAAAAAGACCAAAATGCCCCTACACCTTTCCAATGACGTATCTTTCTCATACGGAATCGGAATGCGATGAAATCAGAACCGTTGGAAAGATTGTATTTTTGTCGTATTGTTACATGTAGAACACTTCCTTTAAAAAATTCATCTTCAATGCCGAAACTGCCCTTGACTTCCATAAATGCCGTAACTTCTTCATACGGTATCGGAATGTGACGAAATCAAATGCACTGGACTAGGAAAATTACAATCTATATTTTTCATGAAAAATTGATCTTCCAAAAATGTCATTTTCATTGCCGAAAATGCCCTCGATCTTAAATAGGCCAATTTTATCAGTTTTGACCCAGAAACCCGCACCACCTATTAATGATGTATTAAACCACTCCATGCATACCAAGCTGCTCTGTTATCTCATCGGTGATACTAGATACTGCCATGTCATCATTTTCATCCACGTCACCCAAACTGGCCATGTCATCACCGCCACGTGGCCGAGTTGCCAACAAGGACAACCATAAAACAACACTTCTTGGCAATGATAGTGGCAGAATAGGTTTGGATTATACCAATGTGGCTTTGGCTCAGGAATAGGCCTTGGTTGATTCGTGGAAATAAATCCGGTCTTCGCTAATGTGCTAAAAACTGAACTCAGGGGTGCACCCAAATTGGTGAACTACCTCTTAGGTCGACTGGGAGGAGCTGTCCCTTACTCTAGTGTGAACGGAGCTACCGTTGTGGACGATGTTGGTGCTGCAGAAGGGAGAGTAGACATTGTGGCATTGACCCTTGAGCTTTTCTATTGTGGAGGTCTTCTGCTACTACTGGACTCAGTTGCAAACCAATCCATTTTGGGGAGTTCCTCTTGGAAGATGGCATCCTCAACCTGTTGTGCCGCGACTATCAAACCATCAAAGTTGAGGATGGGGAGAGCAAACAAAAACTTTTGATACGGGTCTCGCAATCCTCTCACTATCATTCCCACTTGCTCTCTCTCATTTGGCCTATCCCACATCTGAGCCGCTTTGTCACGAAACCTTTTCAAATAGCTAGTGAACCCTTCACCTGCTGCTTGCTTTGTTGTTTCCAACTCTCTCCTGGTCAACTCTATCTCTGTATTATAGGAGTATTGGCGAGTAAACGCCTTCATCATGTCATCCCAAGTGCAGGTTGAGGAAGAATCTAGGGCCATTAGCCAATGGTGAGCAGCACCAGTCAGTGAAAATTGGAAGGCCTGCCCTAGTTGCTCATCGGTGAAGCCTCGGGCTCCCCTCAACTGGCTAATAAATGATCTTAAGTGAGTACGGGGATCAACCCTACCATCAAATTTTTCAGAGGTCCATTTAAATTTTTTTGGCAACCTAACATGAAGAAAGAAACACAACCCTTCTGTATCAATGATCTGATCTTCAACACCTTTAAGGTTCTTGATCAAGTGTTCAAGGCGACTAACTTTATCCTTCAACTCTTGGTTCTCAAGACTTTCAGACTTTCCTATAGCAGGGATATTGTCAATCACAACATCATCCTCAACACCTAACACATTGGGGTGAGGAACAACCCTAGGACTATGGAGACGACTCCGTTGGTCCTGAACTTTTACCGGTTGAGCAACACCAGCCTAAGCTTGCATCATCGCAATTAAGTTTGCTAACATCTCCTCAATCTTAGTGACACAGGCCTCCATGGGATCAGGATTTGCTGGTGAAATGTTATCTTGACTCATGGTATCTGTACCCTCTAGGAAAACGAGAAATACTTCTAATGAGGGTTCTGGTGAAAGCCTCACTAGTCTAATTGAATTAGGACCTCTGACCCACAAGGGTAGGGAATGGCCTTCCTGACGAGAAATGGTGCCTCAACTGGGTAGAATATGATGAGAAAGTGAAACTTCGGATTACACTCCTTATTGGTACCGGAAAATGGACAAAAGAAAGGATGAGATGGTAACAAGTACATTCTCCTACGTGAGCACAACTAGGGTCAAAGCATGCATAAACAAGGACAACTATACCAAACAAGGGTTAGGTCAACTGAGATTGGTATCAACTTAGTGGCAAACTGAAAGGAAGTGCCCCTACGTTGAAGAGACTCTCAATTGATAGATCAAATAAGGTGGTTCGTGTAAGAACTTCCATATAGGGGGATCTACATCGAATCAATCACTGAAAACCATTGTGGACAAATTTGGGTCCACCATTAACATCGAGATAGCATGTGAAACCTTTACCAGGTTGAGACCTATACCACATCGGACTGGTGGTGTTAACGTATAGCCATGGTACCAATCATACGGTGCAGTTGTAAGAATCAACAACTGGTGTAGTTATAAACACTAGCACCTTTAATGTTAATGATAAATCCAATCCTTCCGTTAGTGAATGATAGATTGAGATGGGTAAAAATGACTACAAGGGTTTCCAACATGAACCGCAAATAATATTACATTAGTTGTGTTGATTCTAGTCATTGGTTCTATGTCCAAGTATATGATGCATGTTGGTTAGGTTTAGGATCGGCAAGGCTACCTTGACAAGACCGATATACCTATCACCCGTATACACGGAATGAATCAGAGGCACGTGGTCCCTTTGAAATACCAATAGGGGAATAGCTCGAGCAGATCGATCTCAGAGTGCTAACCAATAGCATCTCTTTAGGCACACCTAAATGTGTGTGATCTCCCTCAAGCACGCAAGGTAACACCCTCGCCGATAAGTTCCGTATTCCATACCTAAATGGCATAGTATCAAGGGGTGTGATGTAACTGGGGGCGGCCCAAACATATGTGAGGGACCCTGGCAGCTACACCACGGGGGTGAATAAGGGTAAGGCATGTTGTCCTCAATACAAGAAGTGTATACAAGTGATGAAAAGTGAAAAATAGCATGTCAATATACGAACAATAATGTACAAACAAAGCTATACAAACAATGGTCAATCAAGAGTTTGACATCCCCAATGGAGTCGCCACTGTAGGTATCATGGACCTCCGCCGGGATCGCTATATGGCGCGTAGCGTGAGTACACACACTAGGGTTCGACCCTAATGAGATGAGATAGTATCCCCTGGTCATCAAATGCCAAGGGGGGATACACGTTATGGGTAAAAGGGAGTCGCCACCTAGAAAGGGCCTAGGACCCATAAATGTCTCCTCCAATCAAGGGAGAGAGACAAATGACTCTGATGGATAAGGCTGATTTGCACTAAGATTCTGGACAAGTGTCAAGTGACAGATTGGGAAGGTGTTAGGCACCTAGTCTACTCGACCCTAAGGCCGGTCTTCTTTTGTTTGACCAAAGTTTGTTTGTACCCTACTAACTAGTCCTAAATCTAGGTCACTGAAAACCCTAAACTAGGTATCTAAGCATGGCATGTAAAAACCCTAAACCAAGTGTCTAAATTATGCTAGCTAGGTTATGATGCAAATAATGAAATGATTACGCTAATTAAAAAAATTTAAAACCCTAAATTAAAATAACTCAATTAATTAAGCCTAACCTAGATGGATGATTAATGAATTTATGAAATCCCAAATTGAATTAAATAAAATGATTAATCTCAATCCCTAGTAATTTGTGAAATAAATTATTGCAATCCTACTTAATCTAATTGGTAAAAAGATTTATAAATTAAATGAGAGCCAATTAATTTATAAAAAATGAAATGGATTAATTACATTAAATGAATGCATTTTTACTAATCTACCTAATCTAGTATAGGAGGATTAAACTAAACCTAAAGTTTAATTAAATTAATTATGAAACCTAATTGCACTAATTATGTTTGCCTTAAGTTAATCTAAGATGAGTTAAACATTTTTCAAAACCCTAGTTAAGTTAATGAGAAGAGAATCTTTTAATTAATTAATCTAGTTAATTATCCTACATTAAATAACTAATTATTTGATTGATTAAAATAAACAAACCACTAGAGGGAAAAAGATTGGTAATTCCACAAGTTTAATAAATTGAATTGAATGAAGAAATCAAATGCAGTGATTTAAAAAGCTAAATTAATAAACCACAATTAAATAAACAACAGTTGAAATGACTGATTAAGTTAACTACGTTACTTTAATCAATCTAGATTAGTACTACATTAAAGCAAATGAGGGTTGGAGTACAAAAGATAGGAGATAGTAGGAAAACCTAAATCCCCAATACGCACCTAATGCTATGAGCCGGTTTGAGGGGGGCCAGCCATGCCCTTACTAACATGCACCCTAGACTACGTCCCATACTTTATTAAAAGGGAAATAAAAGAAAATCATTCGATTTTTAAGTTTAAAATTAGGGAAATCCCAAACTAAATTTTAAGACCGGATACATTACAGAACTGAAATCAAACCAAAATGGATAAAATAAAAATAAAGAGCGAAAGGAGAGGAAGATTCCACATAGAAAATAAAAATGAAACAACAGGTTATGGGTATTACAAATATGGAGTATCTAATCAGCAAATTAAAGAAATAACAAAAAACAAGAAATAAAATAGGAAGAAGAAGAGAAGACGATGGGCTGGAGATGGATTTTGGCAAAGGGAAGGAGGTGGGAGCTGTAGTGGTCCAGATTTCGGTTATGGAGAAAGGAGGGGGACAAGAGGAGAGGGTGAAGGAGAAGAAGATGGGTTTCAGTTGCAGTAAGGAGGGGCAGGGAAGGGGAAAGAATAGCTTCTGGTCAGGCAACGTCAGTGGAGGAGAGGGAGAGGGCCAGCGAGCCGATCCGGGAGCAGGGGGAAGAATAGCTCACCGGACCAATAGTTGATGGAGAAGGGAGCATAGAAGAGGAGAGAGCCAACAATGGAGATCGATCGCAGGTTGGAGCAGTGGATCGGCGAGAGATCCATGGTCGATCTGACCTTGTGAACATAGCGGAAGAGTGGGCTAACAGTTCAGGAGGTCCACGAGGTCCCAGCAGATCATCATCGGAACCCAAGAGATGGGAGAAGGAAAAGAAAAGGAGGCGTCATGGGTGGAAATGTCTCCCGAGCAGGCGAGACCAAAGGAGAAGAAGAAGAAGAAGAAGAAGAAGAAGAAGAAGAAGAAGAAGAAGAAGAAGGAGGTGAATAAGTAGTTGCAGGTTCGTGGATTCAGCAGTAAGGAATAGAAAAGAAAAAAGAAGAAGGAGAGATGGAGAAGAGGTGAGTTGCAGGTTCAGTTTAGAGGAACAGAAGAGGAGGTGAATAAGTGGTTGCAGGTTCATGGATTTGGTAGCAAGGAATAGAAAAGAAAAAGAAGAAGGAGAGAAGGAGAAGAGGTGAGTTGCAGGTTCGGTTTAGAGGAACAGAAGAGGAGGAGAAGATGATGAAGAAGAAGAAGAAGAAGGAGGTGAGGAAGTGGTTGCAGGTTCGTGGATTCGGCAGCAAGGAACAGAAAAGAAAAAGAAGAAGGAGAGAAGGAGGTTCGGTGCGACTGGTTTTCTGCTACAGGGAAAAAGAAGAAAGAAAGGAAGAAGAGCTGGGGGAAGAGATAAAGAGAAGGGAGGAAGGATTAGGGTTCTTGGATCCTAGTCCTAGATCTAAGGGATAAAACAATTAACAATTAAATAGAATCATAAAGCCAAATGTAAATTCAAAATCAATTTAAATTAAAACAAATCAAAAAAAGAAAAAAATAATTAAGTCTGAATGAACCTAATAACATCTAATTGAACCGGATAAAACTAAAATGAATATAATTAAACCAATTAAACAAAAATCATATTTAATTGAACCAAAAGACCTAAATAAACTAGATTAAATTAAGATGAATCTAATAAACCATATTAAACCAAATTGAAACTAATTAAATCTAATTAATCTAAATGAACCAATTAAACCTAAATACACCTAATTGAATCGGGGTTACATCTAATAAACCATATTAAACCAAAATGAAACTAATTAAACCTAATTAATCTAAATGAACCAATTAATAATAAATTAGAACCTAATCTATTAAATTAGATAAACTAGTTCTAAATTGCAATTAGGAGAAGAAAAATACCTTAAACTCGGCTTTAATCAAGAACAAGGGGAGATAACCCTTGTGCTTCAAGCCCCAAATCGAAACGAACCGGACTAGGTCTCCCGGCTCAAGGAAGGATTAATGTGTTAAACTTTTAGACTTGGGGAATATTTTATTTTAGAGGGAAGAAGTTAGCCAAAACCTTGATGGGGCCATCCTTTCTCCCAAATTTTCAAATTTTTTCTTTCTTTTTTTGGAAGAGAGGAAGGGCTATACTTATAGCCTTGGGACTTGAGACAATTCTCTCTTATTTCCGATGTGGGACTAAAAAACTAGAGAAAAATGTCTAAAAAGCTTGCTTTTGGACAAAGGGTTTTGGGCGCCATGTGGCACTCCTTGGTTGCTCGGAATGGAATCTGATACTGAACTTTGGAGTCAACTTTCGGGGGTCATATCTTTCAAACCGTTAGTCAGAATTTGACGTGTAATATGTCGTTAGAAAGCTCAATTTGAGCACTATCAATGATGTGAGACACGATTGTGGTCTCGACCAGAAACTTTTATGAAAATATGCATAAATTAGGAAGCCAGATCAGATATTGGAAGAGATAATCGGGCATTGATTCGCATAGTTCTCACATCAAAGTGTAATTTCCGACTGGAGGTGGCAAACGATAATAATCCATAACATCAAATTCTAATTTTTGAAAACATTTTCTTTTGAAAGTTTATAGGGGAAAAATGGTCATTTTCTATTTTAAGCTTGAAAATTCTCCAAGTCTAAAATGTCTAACATGTAATTCTTCGTATTGTCATCATTGCCGGGGGGTGACAAAATTCGGTGTCTTCAATCTCCTATATTGAAAGGTTTTAAAGAGAGTAAACATATAGGGTCACTACTTGTTGGATCTCTTCTTTCTAACCAATTTTTAGTATTACGTACCCACCTAACACTCATGCATTAGAAAACTACCCATAACTAGAGTAAGATAAGCACAAAAGAATGGATAGCAAAACCATTATTATTTTTTTGATTTTTTTTGTTTGGATTTTTGGGAGCTTAGCAGTAGGGATCTAGGGTTTCTCATGTCAATTCATGAGATATTGTTATAGGACAAAACTTGTCTTTATCACTGTGAGGCATGACGACCTCCACCGATACAACTATTATTGCAAGTTGTTCTTCTCAAGAATTCAATAAAAGAAAAGGAAAAACAAAAAAAAGCAAACAAAGCACTCCGATTTACCAAAAGAAAGCAAAATTAACCTGGATCTGTCTTCCCAGCAACGGCGTCAAAAACTTGTTTAAGAATTTAAAATGTAGCCGCAAGCGTACGGATTAGTGTAACTACGGGTCGAACATAGGGAGAGCAACCACTTTATTTTTTTTCTTTTAATAATGCGAAAGTGAACTGATTAATAGTTCTGATCTAATTCTAATTACCATCCTAAACATATGTATCTAAAATAACGTCTTAACCATTCATCATCTAAGAATTTAAAGATGCAAGCCACGCAGTTAAAATTAAATAAATAAATAACTGAAAATAAACAACCCACGTAATTAAAAAAAATAATAAAGAAAAAAATGATGAAATAAAAATAAAGTAAAAGAAAGGGGATAAAGCTAGAGAGAGACTCACAAGTAGATTTCTCTACTTAGCCCAAGGGACGTATCATAATATGAGCTTCCCTACTTGACCAGAGAGTCACTCTTACATGGATTACTCTACTTGGCTTTAGGGAAAGGGAGACAATTAAAATAAAAGCAATAAATTGATGGTTCTATGGCTAGGAAGGGCAAAGCCAACACATACAATAGCCATGAACCTTGGGGAAAAGGGAAAGTAATAATGTAACGGCTGAAATTAAAATCCTAAATTAAGAAAGAAAGCTTAGTCAGAAGAGGGAATGAGAGGGGGGAGAAAAGACTACTGAAGGAGCCTACTTACTCGAACTTCAACCCTTGAACTGAAAACTTGATCGATTTGAGATACTACCAGTACTAAAAACCAGATCTGGAATAAACCAAATCTGAAATTTCTAGTACTAGAGAAAACAAATCTGATGAAAAAATAAATCGATCTTGAAAGACATGCTTCATAGCTTGTTCTTGTCACCTAGAACTAAGCCTAGAACTAGAACTTAAAAATTACAACTTGAATTGCTTAAACAACAAAAATAAAAGACTGAATAAAAAACAAAAGTGCTTGCATTAATTGAATAAAAAGAACTTACAAAAGTGTTTTTAGCATAAACCTAGAACTAGAGCTAGAGAAAGAGAAAACTAGAGAAAGAGATAGAACAATTAAAAAAAAAAACCGTAGAAGAAGAATGAAGTGCCTCCTCCCCTTGTGTTAATTCTATTATATAGAGAATGGGGGAGGGAAGCTAAAGATTTTAGCTTCTAAAAAAATAGATTTTTTTTTTTATCTTGTTGATGAAGTGGAGGACAGAGAAGAGAGGAAACGTGTGGAAAGAGATCTCCCATGATTTTTCTTGCCTTTTTCTTCCTATTTTTTCTCCATTTTTCTATTTTTCTCTCTCTTCTTGCACAAGAAACCCCCTTTGGCCAATTTTTCTTGCTTGCATTTGGACAATATTCTATTTTAATATAAAATTCCATCCATGCCCTTGTATTTTCTTTTCTTTTTTTCTTCTTTCCTATTTTTTCTCTTTATTTTCTCTCTCTCTTCTTCAAACTTGCATACAATTATCTTGGCCGACCTCCTTTAAGTGATGAGTAGGGGAGAGAAAATCTTCTAAAAAAAACCTCAATAAAATGGCAACTAAGAGGTTCGAACTTGAGACCTCCTAATAAGCAAGGGATTTTGCACACCACAACTCACCAACTATGCTAGGTAGTTGTTGTTACCAAAAACGAATCTTCAATCACTTAAGGATGTGGTCCATCGATCCTTATTGGCATTTAGAATATTTCTTATAACCTTGGAACAACTGCAGATGGGCTGGTTTTGCATCTCGGTTCGGTTCTGATCCATTATTCTTTTTCTGACCCGAAAAGATTAATCACTTGTATAGTTGACCAAAAGAATGTGTACTTGCAATTGAACACGTCCATCTTGCTCAGAATTTTGTCTTCTTCGCAACCATGAAAAGAAATAGGATCTCTTTACGTGTAAAATTTGAGATATAGCGCCTGATAGTCCTTAAAGCCTTGAAAATATAAAACCTACAAAAAGAGAGTAAAACCTACGGTAGCTCTATTCTAAATATGTAAAATGCATGTTTTACTACCCTAGATTTCACACATAAATGTGCTTATCATAGTTCCTTCCTGTTAGCTAGATCTTATTAGAGTAATGATGCCATGGTGAAGGAGAACAAATGCCATCCCCCCACTTGTCTTTTGGGTTTTGAACTCTTTAGCACCTTTGTCATTAATACTTCGAGGATTTTCTTAGACAAGTGCCTCGGTGGCAGCAGCCTTTTGCTGATTGAGATCTATGTCATTGATGGGCAGATGAATGAGAGGAGTTTGTGTCATCAATTGTGATGTTGGTTGAGCGATGAGGAGCCGAACCATCACACCTGCTCAGTTCAAATCTCAAATTTTATTGTAAAGGGTGTCAATTGTGGACTAGCATTTTAGAGCTACGTCATTGACGGGCAGACGAATGAGAGGAATCTATGTCATCAATTGTGATGTTGGTTGAGAGATGAAGAGCCGGACCATCACGCCTGCTTAGTTCGAATCTCATATTTCCTCGTAAAGGGTGTTAGTCGTGGCTGGCATTTAATGTCACCCAGTTCCTTGTGGGCTTGTATAACACCTCTATCATGTCTTCTTCTTCTACATCTTCATCTTCGTCTTCACTGTGCTCTGGAAGTTCTCACGAGTTTTGCAAGTATTAGTGACCTTTGCAAGTCCCTTCACAGTTCACACCCTTCCCGTTGGTGCCTTCGACGCTTTTTCAATTGCATTCGCATCTTGCCGCCATTTTCTACTTTCTAGTCTGCATACTACAATTAGTAAATGCTTCTTCTTCGTCATATTCCTTCTTTTTTTGTGTTTCTTTCTACTGAGCCCTCTGCCATTTTTATTGGCTTCCTTTAGTTACAACTAGGCGGCGAAGATTGTGGCAGTCGCTACTACCAACAGGGTCATTTACGTTGAACCTATCATCCCCCTGAAAAAACCCTCCGTTGGGGACGTCCCTACTTCCATTTATGTTGTTGTTGTTGTCCTGCCATTGACTACCATAGCGGGGCCAAGTTTGACCATCCTAGGGCCACTTGGGGAATTGGTCTAGCCTTTATTGGCCTTTCTGTGGACTTGGGTTTTGAGGCAAACAACTATCATTGCACGATTCCAGCCAAGGAGTTGGTCAGAGATGAGGTGTGTCTATATGAGGAGTTCTTCGCAGGGGGATTTAGGTTCCCGGTTCCTAATATTCTAAGCGAGGTCTTCTCTCACTTCCATCTTTCTACCCCATAGCTCATTCCCAACTCATGGCAGAACATGCTAGGGTATTCTGCCCTTGTGGCTCATCTTTACCTGCCCACCTCTTTCAATCTCTTTTCTTTCCTGTTTCCAATTGAGCTCCCTAGCTCATTCCCTAGGCTGGTATGCCTTGAACTAGCACACGAAGGTCAAGTTTGTTGGGGGAAAATCCTCTTCCATCAAGGGATAGAAGAATATGTTCTTTTTTGTGTCTGAGCTTGAAGGGCTTCCGGTCGACAATGCATGGCATGAGCCAAACATCGCCAGGGTGAAGGCCCAACCCACACTCATGGGTCAAGATTAGGATGCTCTCCAAGATGCAAGCAACATACCATCCTGTCAACATCGCCGAGCTAGGAGATGAAGGCTTTCTTGCTCGGTATGGCCTGAGCACTAGTGAGCAACCTACCTTATCACTTGTTTGCATTGTCTTTGCATTCTTCCTTTAGTATTTCTCCTTGCAGTGTCAACCAATTGCCAATATCTCCAGGAAACTTCATCATCCACCATGCTCAAAATAGAAGTCGTGAGGAGGTGTGCAGAGGGAGTGAGAGGCCTCAGCCCAACAACCCCTGGAGAGGCGTTGCAAGAAGAGAAGGTGTGTCATTTTACCGTGGCTTAGATCATTACGACAAAGTAGGTTGACCTCCCTCCAAAAACCAAGAGGACTCAACTAGCCACCGAGGTTGCCTCCCTTAAAGATGTTGAACCACTGAGGGGCTCGCGCTCGCATCTCTAGTGGTCGTGAGCTCCTCCAAAGAGCGGGTTGGTGAGGAATGGGAGCTGCTTCCTGAAGAGAAAGAGTGCATCGCCGAGGGGTCCACGCATCAAGCCTAATAGGAGTGTCCTGAAGAGTAAGAGTGTGTCGTCGAGGGATTCGAGCGGCATGCCAAAGAAGAACACCTCATCGAGGGATCCGAGCATTTTTTTAGACGTGGTGATCTTTGATGCTCTTGGTGGCACAAGGATTGTGTCGTTCAACGAGTGTCACCAACACTCATTGTTGGTGGTAAGGAGCTAAAGGTTATATCCGAGCATCTCATTGAACGACATGCTCACTGGCTTATGGACCTGTAGCACCGATATCCCCAGGATGAGCCGCTGTTGAGAGCGGTAGAGATCCATGAACTCGGTTGAAGGAGAAGAGCCACGCTTGCTTGGTTAAATGACTCGTGCCTTAGCACAATGTAGTAGTAGTTTTTTACTTTCCATTGATTACTAATCTTCCTTTTAGCAGGCCGCCTCCTACATTGCCGAATGTTACAATCAAGTGGAGGCACTCGATACAACGGTCGAAGCTCTTAAGACCTCAATCGCTACATAGGACAAGAAGCTAAATGCTATGTCTAAGCATCTCAGGAAGGCAACCGTCGATCATGAGGCAGTTGAGAAGTCTAGCTCAAAGGCTCGGAAGCGAGTGACCAATCTATAGGTCCAGGTCACCTCAGTGGTGGATGCCCATAAAATAGACAAGTTTCTTTGGGAGTATCGAGAGAAGTCCTTGCCGAGGAGCGTTTCCAAAGTCCAAGATGACTTGGCCTCCGGTTAAGCACACATCGAGGAGGACATCTCCATTTAGATGGAGAGGGAAGCCAAGGAAGCTTCTAAATGATGAGTGGCCCAACTGGAAAGGGACCTAGAGTTGGCATAGGGACAACTAGCCACAGTAGGCAAGTGAGCCATGGTGGCATACAAGGCCTTGAAGGACTTCAAGGACTATGTCTCCTCTTATTACACGAGTGTCGCAACTTCGTAATGAGGGAGTGGCCTACGTTCAATTTCTCTCCTTGGCGCTCGCTAATGCTCTTACTTCAAAGGACTGGGAAAAGGAAGAACGACGACTTGTCGCTACTCGCTTGCTCTATGCTCGGCCAATCAATGAAGAGGAAAACACGGAGGATCCAATTGGCCAGCTTTGATTTGTTTTATACCTTTTTATTTTTCCTAGGTTCTGGTTGTTCTGCCCTTTTGTAAATTGGATTTTGGCATTATGTAATTAAATTAAAATTTCACCAATTCATTGTTGTATTATGTGTTGATCTACTGACTTCTAGTAGATCGTAGTTCTTTATGGTCGCCGACCCATGAGGGTCTTTTAGTCTCATCTTATAAGGTCTTGATTTGCTAACCTTGAGGTTAGTCTTTGAAGTTGCCAACCCACATTAGTCTGTCTTTTTTCCTTAGATCATAAGATCTTTGAAGTTTTCGACCTACGTTGGTCGATCTCTTCACTTTGGATCACAAGGTTTTTGAAGTTCCCGACCTATGTTGGTCTTTTCTCCTTAGATCTCAAGGTCTTTAAAGTTTCTGACCTATGATGGTCTGTCTTTTCTTCTTGGATGGCAAGGTCATTGAAGTTGCTGTCCTACATTAGTTGATCCTTTTGCCTTGGATCATTAGGTCTTTGATTGCTAACCGCGGGGTTGGTCTTTGGTATTGTCAACCCATGGTGGTCGGTCTTTTAGGTCTACCATTGAATTGAGACTGAAGATTGACTTGTATTTAAAAATGAAAGAATTGAAGTTTGAAGTTGCTACGAACAGCAAAAAACTAAAATAACTAAAATTCAAACTAAACAGTATAGGTTAACTTGATCATCCCACCCGCTAGGGTCTACTGGTAGTACTTTTTAGGTTCTCAGAGTTCCATGTCCTTGATACAGCTTCTCCCCCCTGAGTCTTCAAGTGGTAGGTCCTGGATTTACCATCTTGGAGATTATGTATGGGCCTTCCTAATTGATGTTTAGCTTGCTAATACATCGTAGATTGGAAGCATTGGCTTTTCAGAGGACCAGGTCTCTTGGCTAGAAGGTCCTCTTTTTCACTCTTGAGTTGCATAGCCTTAAGGTCCTTTGTTTGTATGCCTTGTTCCTCATCATTTCCTTCTCTCACACCTCATCCAGGAATTCTAGGTTAATTTGTAACCTTCTTTATTCATCTCTTCACTGAAGGTCAGAGATATGTGTGACTCTGGAAAGACTTAACCTAGTGCGAAAGCTTCTATTTCATATGCCATCTAGAAAGGTGTCTCGCTAGTTAGGGTCCGAATTGTGGTTTGGTATGCCCAAAGAACACTGAGTAGTTCGATGGCCTAGTTTCCCTTCTCTTGATCGAGCCATTTCTTGAGCCTATCCATGATAGTTATATTAGATACTTTGACCTAACTGTTCAACTGATGGTATGTGATCGAGATGTTGTGAAATTCAATGTGATATGTGCCGCAAAACCTTCTAAAAGGTTGGGTTTTCAAATTGTTGCCCATAGTTTGTCAGAAGAATCTTGGGGACATTGAACCTGTAGATCATATCGTCTTTGATGAACTTCTCCATGTTCCCTCTGTTATCTTAGTCAGTGGGAAAACCTTGATCCACTTGGTGAAATAGTTAATGGCGACTATAAGGAACTTGGCGTTGTCTTTTCCTGGTACTCATTGTCCCAAGATGTCCATCCCTCTCATGGAGAAGGGGATCAGGTTGAGTATGGACGATATCTTGGTCGCGGGCTGGTGTGGCATCAGAGTATGGATATGAAACTTTCATCATTTCTAGACATAGAGCATTGCATCTTTCTGTAACTTTGACCAATAGAATCCTTGTAAAAGGACTTTGTATGCCAGAACTTGGCCGCTCAGATGGCTTCCGCAAATCCTTTCATATACCTCGGCTAGTGCATACTCGGCCTTAGTCGGACCGATGCACGTAAGGGTCCAAAAATAGATCTCTTTTATAATACTCCATCCTCCCCCAAGACGTAGTTTGTTGCTCGTCTTTTCACTTTTTGAGCTTTCGTTCAATCTTCTGGTAGGGTGTCATCCCTCAGGTACTTGATGATGGGATTGGAATTTCTTTGGTGCAGCATACTTCATCCTCTTCATAGGTCAGTTTTAGCAACAGTTTTATGTATACCATGCCACCCATGTCTTCATAATCCGTTGTCACCAATCCAATATGCTGATTCATTTTCAACCCTTGGGACTTGCCTAATCTCGAACTTGGTGAATTAGCGACCAGGTCCTTCACCTTTCTGAGGTAGCTTATCATCCTACCTTCCTTTGCTTTATACCCATCATTCACCTAGTTGATGATCAACTGTGAGTTTCTACGGACCAATAGCTCATTAATTTGTACCACTAAGGTGACTTAGAGTCCTACTACCAAAGCCTAGTACTCAACTTCATTGTTTGTTGTAGGGAATCCGAACCGTAGGTTGTATTAAATCTTAAATCCTTCGTGGCTTGTCAAATAAGCTAGCTCCACTCCCAGTCATGCTACTTTACCTGTCAATGAACAATGTCCATATCCTCAAGAGGAGAGTGCTTTCCTCCTTAGTTTGTTCCTCAATCAATGTGCACTTAGCCACAAAGTCTGCTAAGGCTTGACCTTTAATGGGGGTTCTAGGCGGGTAATCTATGTCATGCTTGCTAAGCTCTACCAACCAGCTAACCAACCACCCAAAAGTGCTTATCTTTTAGAAGAGTTTCTTCTGTGGTTATTTAGTGAGGATTATGATTATATGAGGTTGAAAGTAGGGCCGTAACTTCTGAGCTGCGACGGCCAACATGAATGCCAGTTTCTCCGGTCCAGGGTATCTTGTCTCAGCATCTAGTAAGATATGGCTGACATAGTAGATCGGTCTCTATTGCATCTCTTGTTCCTTCACTAGAGCTGCGCTAATTGCTAAAGGTGACATAGCCAGGTGGATGTGGAGCTGATTTCCTGGTTCGAGTCAGACTAGGAGCGATAGTGACCAAAGATAGACCTTGAGTGCTTCAAACGCATCCTGATAGTTTGATGTCCAGAGGAAGTCTTTGGGCAACTGGAGATTCTTTAGACTCTTAAAGAATGGTAGGTACTTATCTCCAGCTCGAGAAAACAAATTGGTTGAGCGTCGCGACTCTGTGGGCGAGCCTCAAAACCTCTCTGAAGTTTCTAGGAGGCACTATGTATCGAATTGCTTGGATCTTGCTTGGATTTGTTTTATTCCTCTTTTAGAGGCTATAAATCCTAAGAATTTTCCCAAGGCGACTTCAAAAGCACACTTTGAGGGGGTTCAACTTCATCTCGCTCTCTCTAAAGACTCCAAAGGCTTCTTCTAAGCCCTCAATGTCCCGCTCGGTCTGAGAGATTTTTACTAACATGTCATCTACGTAGACCTCTATGTTTGGTTGATCCACTCTTTGAATATGGTGTTGATCATCCTTTGGTATACGGCTCCCCTATTCTTCAACCCAAAGGGCATGTCTTGTTATAGAAGTTTCCTCTCTTGGTGAGGAAGGTAGCCTTTTCTTTGTCTTCAACCTTCACTATGATCTGGTTGTAACTAGAATAGGCATCCATGAAAGTAAGCATCTCATGCCTTGCTGTGGAATCTAAGAGCAAGTTGATCCGTGACAGAGGGTAACAGTCCTTGGGATATGTCTTATTTAGATAGGTTTAGTGTATGCAGATTCTCCACTTCCCGTTGGATTTGGAGATCATGATGACATTGGCCAACTAGGTCAGGAACTTGACCTCTCTTATCAAGTGGGAGGACTTTAGTTTTTCCACTTCTTTGTTGATGATCTTCTGCCACTCAAGGGCGAAGTTTCTTCTCTTCTGCTGGACAAGCTTCCTAGTTTAATTTACATTCAAGCTATGTTTCACTATGGTCTTGGGGATGCTCGGCATGTCATGGGCCAACCATTCTGCATTATGTAACACCCTGAAACTGAAAGCAGCTGAGCTTAGTGTTAGGACCTAGCTGACACAGGAAGTAGGCTGCTTTGTGGTGGATCCACTTGCACAACAGTAAGAGAGGGAGGTTTGGCAGATCCACTAGTCAGGAAGGAGTATAAAATAGCCAAAGAAGTGGAACCAGTTTCACATCGGGTGGATTCATAAGCGTAAGAGACATGACAACTGATGAACTAGAAATGGGCAAATCGGCCAGCCGCTCAGCTGCCAATCGGCTAGCTAGTTGGGCTGGCAGAATGCTGGAAAATGGGTTTTCCTATATAGGGCCCACATTCCTACACCCCTGATCGTCACACTTACCCAATATGTAGAGGTCCTAATGCCAAAAAAATCCAACCTAATAGGTCAGTATTTGGTGGGGTCCATCAATGGGAATTTATCTTAAATCAATTTTATGTTTTTAAAATTAGTTTTAGGAATTAATTTTATAAATTAGGGTATTCAGCCAAACAGACCCTTTGGACTGAACCTCAAAACCCCATTATAGCCACTGTTCACTTCATTTTTTTGCTGCATAATTCAGTGAACAGCAGAGGGAAAGAGGAAGGAAGAAAGAAAGAAGAAGGAAGAAGAAGGAGAAGAAGAGGAAGAGAAGAAAAGAAGAAGAGGAAGGAGGAAGAAAAGAAGGAAGGCTGTGCATGTGGCAGCTGTACGTGGCTATTGTACCTGCAGAGTTGAGGTAAGAAATTATTCTTTAATGGCTGAACAGTAGGTAAATTTTAAAATAGGAATGTTTCCAGCCATATTCCCAAGTTTGCAGCCACCCAAAACTAGGAAACCTTGGACTACATGCCTGGGAACTAGCTTAATTCAGCTGTAGAGATGTAATTATGTTATATACTCTCTGTATATGTAATTTCAATAGGGTACATACCCTTAATTGTCTCTACAGCCTCCTAGAACTTGGGTTCAGACCTTGCATACAGTGGGTTTTTATCCCATAGTGGAAATCAGTAACCTAAATTTGATTCCTACCAGTTGGGTAATCATAGGGATTATGTAAATCTAATTCTACAGAATTTATCTATACTGGAATTGTGTAATGGGTAGTGTTCATACTTGTAGCATATCTGTGCAACTTCCCATAAATTGGGTTTGAGCTCAATAGGTTTGGGAACATGCTCCCAGAGCTGAAATTGCCATCCCAGGGAAGAAAATTGGGGGAATATGGTGGCAAAATTTTAATTGCGGTAATTGATAGTTTTCGGGATTGTAGAATGACCCTAGAGGTATGAAGAGACCCTCCCCATGCTGCCATGGACAATATCCCTCGACCATATGCAACCCAATTGAAGGAAATCAGCAGAATAGTCTATAGGGTTGCAGAAAATGCTATAGAAACTAACCCGCTGGTTGGACAAGCGGCCAGCCAATTGAACCTGTAGGTTGAGCATTTTTAAGACTGATCAGCCTCTATGTTTGCTAAATTATGCCCTACCCCTTGTGGCAGTTATGTTCCTTACCTATTTACCTGAATTTGACCTATGTGTAAGGGTAGCTCGGGGGCTTTTGTGAGACTTTAAATTGGGCTAGTACATAGGTAGTTGAGAGTTATTTTGGATTCACCAATGAACCAGCATTTTGTCATATTAGGTGTTATGAATGTTTGACAAAATGATACATCTCTGGTTTAGGAATCTAAAAAATTATCAAGCAAGGACACGCGATTGATTACGGGGGGATCCTATCATATGTTGTGATTGAGGTGAGTGGGTGTTTTATTTGTTTACGGAGTGTTTTTATATTTTCATTTCAATGTGCTCATATGCAATGTGGTTGAATCTTTGTTTTGGATGTATTTTTGTATGAAATTATATACATTGCACATGTGGCATGGTTTTACCGAGATTATTGTGACTGTGGTCTTGTGGATGTTTAGTGATATAGTTGAGTGGTAATGATTGTAACATCGATGGACTGAGGCACGGTACGGCCAATAGAGGATTTCGTTACTATGGGCTCAGAGGTCTGTATTACAGTTATGGCCACAGATATATGATCGGATGCTATGGATGCATGTAGATTGCATATGGTTAGGATTCACAAACCTTGGTGATACACCCCTTGCCAGTAGGGGCTAGGTACTGGCTAATCCCAATGGGTTGTATGTTATTGAGAATGCCATATCCACTATACAACGTATTATACTCAGAGGCAGATGCAGCAGGGGTGACCAAGGGGCTTTTTGGGACCGTGGCTATCTCACAGCATATGTGACCAATGTGTAGGATTCTGGGACCATGGCTATTGGTTAGAGGTTTGCTGAGTGACCAATGTGTGGGATTCTAGGACCTGTAGACTTTCGCTTGCAACGAGCTTGTATCCCTGAAGCCTGACGTACTAGGAAAGGTGATACCAACTACGTTACGTACCATTAATACCAAATGATGGACTTAGTAATAGATCAGGAAAATAGTGTAATAAATGGATTCATATGCATCATATATATGTATGGAGCTTGTATTGCATCATTTGTTGTGTGTGTTTGCATGCACACCCGTCACTGGGCTTGTGTAGCTCAGCCCTCGTGGATTTATGTTTTTAGATGGTGGAATTGATGCTGAGGTAGGATTAGATTTCAACGGCGGTTGTGAGGCTTGTGTCAATGAGACATTGGGTTGCTGATGGATTTAACTGTTGTTATTCAGTTATCTCTTTTGATATATATATTGATGAAATATTTAAGATATAAATATTACACCTATATGTTGTTAACGAATGGATCTTGTATATTTGTAAATTATCATATAGTGAATCACGAGTGATATTTGTATGATATTATTAGCATACTTTAATTTTAGTGATGGATCTTGGTGGCATTTATGAAATTAAGGTACTGCATCTGTGATCCTGGAGGGTTAAGCTGATTGGATGTGGGTGTCCGGTTCCGTATACCTGGGCCTAATTTGAGACAGGGGTGACTTTTGTTGTGCTCATCGCTCATTATGGCACCAAGTTGAACGGTACAACTCGGATCTTCCTCGAACTGTGGGACTTATACCAAATCTTCTACTAGCTCGCTCCGTTGCAGCTGGGACCTATCCCTAACATCTTAAGCTTCTGCGCCACACGTTATGCCTGTGTATGTGATCTTTGTTACTTTGACAAATTTTTCGTAGCCTTCGTGTGGTTCTTTTTTGTCCGGGCGACACTCTCCAACCCCGTTCTCCATGGGGAGCTTCACCTTTAGGTGATTTGTTGAGACAATGGCCCCTAATTTGTTCAAAGTTAGTTGTCCTAGGATTATATTGTAAGCCAAAATCACCTTGACAACCGTGAAGTTGACCAAGGTGGTGGCCAAGCAAGGACTCCTACCTATGGTCATTGGTAGCTCAATACACCCTTCTATGTGTGATAGGGTGCCCGCAAAGCCATAGAGGGGTCCACATGTGGGCTTGAGCTTGTCATCTCCAAAGTCGAGCTTCTGGTAAGCATCATATGCCATCACATCAACTGAGGCACTGGTGTCCTTTAAAACACTACGGAATGGACTATTGGCGACCATTAGCTAAATCACTATGGTGTCATTATGTGGCCAATTTATCCCCTTCAAGTGTCTATTAGAGAAAGAGATCACTGGGTCTTTGCGAGATTTCTGGATCGGATATTCGATTATATAAACTAAATATGGCATGAGCTTTTGCCTTCATGATTGACTCTTTCCCTGGCCCTATAAGAATGGTATGTATAGTAGGGCCAGTGGGCTGATTTGTGTCCCCTTGTAGACACCCAATTTTATCACCCTCCCTCGGCTATGATGACTCACAGATCGTGGACATGGCCTTTCACTTCCAATCAATAGAGATGACAACTGTCTGAGGTAACCCAGCCCTGAAACACTCCTTTCACACCCAAAAATCCTAAAAACCCTAAAAGTCTCAGTGTCGAAGAAAAGAAAGGTCCAATTATGACCTTGCATATACAAAGGAATTCGGTCCAAAGTGACCTTACAGATGGAAAGTGCTCAGAATCATGATTCCAACTATATATGGTACGTCAACATTAGACCGATAGATCTCTTGCAATCATCACCGAAAGATAGAACCCATGCACACTCCCGCACACTCCTAGCATACCCATGCACACCCGTTCACACACTCGCACACCCACGCCCCCTACCTCGCGGCCCAGTGCCTCTTGCCTTGAGGCCCGGTGCCCCTTGCCCCTTGCCCTGGGCCCCGTGCCCCTGCCTTGCACCCCCTGCCTCATGCCCTCGTGCCGCACACCTACGGCCCCGCTTCGGTGACCAGATTTTGGTGGATTTTCCCTATTCACCCGCTTGCATACCCTGTGCCACCCTGCTAGCGTACCCTACACTGCTGCACCTTATTGGCTAAGAAAATCCCTTTTTCACCCCATTGGTCCAAGAAACCTATAAATACCCCCTTCTTGAAATGACACACTTGAGCCAATTGGGAGCACCCTTGTTGGAGACACCCTGCCCCTTCTCTCCATCCCCTACAAAGTTCTTCCCAATTCCTTCGAAGTTCTTCAGAGTTCTTTGAAGATCTTCCAAGTTCTTCCCAAGCCTTCCCAAGCCTCCTAACCCTCTTATAGCCTATCAGCAATGGAAGCTCTGTCGGAGTGCCACCTCAGCCAAAGCCCTCCTATACTCCCTCCCTCCCTAGCGGAAGCTCTACCAGAGTGCCACCTTAACCTAAGCTCAAAAATAGCCTTTGCTAGGTGAAGTGCTATCGAAATCCAAATCCAAAAGTAGCCCCTCCCTAGTGGAAGCTCTGCTGGAGTGCCACCTTAGCGTAAGCCCAGAAGTAGCCTTCCTAACCGAAGTTTTGCCGAAACTTAAATCCGAAAGTAACCTTTCCTAACCAGAACTCTACTTGAATATTACCACAGTCAGCATCCCTCGAAAAAGGAAGTTGGAGGTCAAAACCATCTTCCCCTGAGCCAGGAGAATCCACAAAAAAGTTCATGCCTGCACTAATTGGGGGTCCACCCCTTTTGACCAAAAATAGGGGTCAAGCTCAGGTATAATCTCTCACCCTAGTTAGCATAATGTAGACTCTTTATTGATCTTGTTTTAGTGTACATAAGTAATAAAATTCAGTTAATGTACATATGTGTGATAACTTAGCCACAATATATGGTATAGAATGATTGTTGAAAATGTTTATTCTTCAAGAATCTAGTTGGAAGACCAATTGAACCGAGTAGATTGGGTGCCTAACACCTTCCTAATTCTACAACCTGAAATGTACCCTAAATCTCTGGACTAGACCAATTTTTGGGCCCAGCCCGGAGTCCTAGGCCCATAACCCTAGGTGGCGAATCTTGTAGACACCTAATTTTGTCACCCTCCCCCGATTATGATGACTTATGGATCCTAGATGTGACCTTTTACCTCCGATCAACATAGATGACAACTGATTGAGGTAACTATTCCTAGAAGCATTCCATACTCACCCAAAATCCCTAGAAAACTCGTGCGAGAGAAAAGAGGGGTCCAATTGTGAAATTTTATATACGAAGGAATTCAGTCCTAGGTGACCATACAGATGCATAGTACTCCGAATTACGATTCCAATGATATATGGTACGTCAAAATCGGACCATCGGATCTCTCACAATCACTCTTGAAAGTTGCATATTGAATGCCTAAACCCTACCCATGCAAGCCCCCACGCCTTGCCTTGAGTGCCCAAGCCACGCCCATACGAGCCCCATGCCTTGCTTTACACCCATACTCACACCTCACGTGTACCTAGCCAAGCCCTTCGTATACCCGACCAAGCCCCTCATGCAATCGACCAAGCCCCACGCATACTTAGCTAAGCCCTACACATACCCAACCAAGGCCTGCATTCACCTGACCAAGCCTTGTGCATACCTAACCAGACCCCATGCATACCTAGCTAAGCCCCGTGCATACCCGATAAAGACCCGCATGCACCCGACTAAGCCTCATGTATACCTGACAAGGCCCAGTGCATACCCAGTTAAGTTCCAGCACCTATGTCAGAGTTCCAGCACCCATGTCAGAGTTCCTGCACCCATGCCAGAGCCCCAGCACCCATATCAGAGCCCCAACATCCATATCGGAGCCCCAGCACCTATGTTGGATTTTTAGCACCCCTGCTAGAGCTCCAGTGCCCCTGTTGAAGCTCCAGCACCCCTGCTAGAGCTCCAATGCCCCTGCTGGAGCTCCAGCACCCCTTTCAAAACCTTTGACCACCCCGTTGGTGATCAGAATCCCTCTTTCGATAATCGGTTCAAAGAAGGAATTCCCTCTTCACCCCCCTGTGTACCCTACACTGCCCCACTAGCATACCCTACACCGTGCCCTTCTATTGGTCTAAAAAGGAATATTTTTACCTTATTGGTCCAAAAAAATTACCTTTCACCCCATTGGCTATAAAAAATTACCCTCCACCCCATTGGTCTAAAATTTCTTACTTTCACCCCATTGGTTTAGAAAAATTACTTTTACTACCATTGGTTAAGGAATTTTCTTTCCTCCCTATTGGTCCACAAATTCTATAAATACCCCCATTTGATTTTACACACAAACACACCACAACAACCCAAGTTTCTTAGTGAGCAACCCATAGTAGAGAAGCTCTGTCCTCTCTCCTCCCCTCCCTCTTTGAGGTTTTTCAAGTCTTTGAAGAGATCTTCATAAGATCCGAAGTGTTCTTTGGGCCTTCGAGACTCTTTAATCCTTTGCTTTCTTTGAGTGAGATTTTTAGGAATAGTTTCCTCCGAGACCTCCCATAGCCTATCCCCAACAGAAGCTTTGTCTGAGTGCCACCTCAGCCTAACCCTCCCATAAGCCTATCTCGAGCAGAAGCTCTATCCGAGTGCCACCTTAGCCTAGCCCTCCATAGCCTATCTCCAGCGGAAGCTCTGTTTGAGTGCCACCGAAGCCAAAATCGAAAGTAGCTCATCCATAGAGGAAGCCCTGCCGGAATACCACCTTAGCCTAAGCCTGAAAATAATATTCCCTAGCCAAAGCTCTGTCAGAATTCAAATCCAAAAGTAACTGTTCCTAGTCGAACCTCTATTCGAATATTATCACAATTAGCACCTCTCGAGAAAGGAAGTTGGAGTCAAGACCATCTTCCCCTGAGCTGGGAGAATCCACAAGAATGTTTGCGCTAGCATCAACCGGGGGTCCACCCCATTTGACCCAAAACAAGGGTCAAGCTCAGGTATAATTTTTCAATAGAATTGGCACAGTGTAGACTTTATATAGACCTTGTTTTAGTGTACATAGTCATTTAAATTCATTCAATGTATATATGTGAATTAACTTAGCCATACATGCGGAATAGGAATAATTATGAAAAATGTTCATTCTCAAGCATCTAGTAGGAAGAGCTATTGAACCGAGTAGATTGGGTGCCTAACACCATCTCAATTCTACAACCTGACACTTACGATAAATCTCTGGACCATACCAACTTTCAGGCCCTTTTCTCAGGAATCGGGGCCACCCACGGGTCCTAGGTCCATAATCCTAGGTGGAAACTCCAAACCCCTTTTGCATGATCTTGATCCCTGTATTGGACCATCATCAAATCCCCATCTTGAATGAAAAACTTTACACTCTTACGAAATAGGCCTCCACTTATCTCTGAGAGGTGATACAGCGGTGCGGGGCTCGCAGGGTAAGCACACACGACACACCCCTCCCTCATGAAAGAGAAAGAGAAAGAGAGGAGAGAGGATGAAATGATAATGTAAGTCCTTTTCCCCCCCAAAGGGGAAGAGACATCTCATCTTTGGCCACTACCCTCACAGTGGCAACTCCACTGGGGAATAAATGTCAAGCTTCCGACACTAGATGCTGCCATTAAATGCATGAGCATTTTTCACCACATTTGTTTGAAAACATGTTTGGCTAACCCTATGCTTGTAATTGACCATATCATGCATCATGCTTGAAGTGAAATCATTTGGCGAGGGACTCCCTATTATGCCCGCACTCTCGGGGAGGTCAGTGCATGTCATGGAGAGTAAATGGTAGCTGCTTCCTGTACAAGGGTATGGGGTATTGTTAAATGGCGAGGATGTTCATAATTGTGTTAGCACCCTCGAGGAGGTCCGTGCACTTTATGACATTCTGAGATCAGATAATGATATTCCCGTATGACACTTTTGCACACAATCACTCACAGTTCCACCACCCTGTGGCCAGTTGTTTAACCTCGTGTGTAGTCACGAGTAATGGGCAAGGAAGTCACCCCCTTGATCTTGTTCCTATGGGTATATCAAATGGATCACGTACCTTACGTATATAGATCCTTTTAAGAAAGACTTATAGGTCCTATTACATCCACTACATACTTGCTTTATATAGGGAACAGATGGAGAATGCTAGGAAGGCCACAAGTTGATCTGTAGAACTTGTTTGTGGTCTTGAAAAGGAATTTTTCTATGATATATTCTAGTCATAAAGAAATGCTCTCCAAAGTGGATTTCGGATAAAAGGTGTCCTTCCTCCTTAGAAATAAAATATAGATGATTTGGCATACACGATCCGGGCTGATTTCTGTCAAAGTCTGCAAAATGCTGAATTATCTAAAAGACCCGAGGAAACTAGGAGGAAGGTCACCTAGTGGATAAGATTAAGGAAAGTATGAATTTATTGGCAGAGAATGTATTAATAGGAGTATTCTGGTTAAGCCATTTGTATGAATCTCTCGCTTATGGCATTGAGTGGACTAGGGGCATCAACCCCTATCCACTCCCTACCATTAAGTGGACTAACTTTGGATGGATCATTGGTTGTTAATCTAGTGAATGTGCGAACAAGGGATAGGGAATTCAGGAATCCTAAAATAAACCATTTTTGGTTCAAGCCCAATTCCATACCTCAAGTATTCTCCACGATCCATTTCGATTAAGTCTAGTATCACCTCCATCGTCTCTCTGAGATTGTCTACCGCTAAGTGATTACGACCCAGTTCACATGGACCCCCACAAACTTGAATCACCTGAGCAAGGCTGGGTCCATCCCATAGAGACTTTGCAGACAGAAATGGCTGAGGTCAAGAGAGAAATAGCTCAGATATTGTATGCACTCCAAACCCCTCCCAAGGCTGAACCAGCAAAAGCCATAGGAGATTTGGATGAGAATAGACCTACGGCTCATCGTGGGAATTCTTTTCGAGTTGACTTAGGAGAACTAGAGCAATTCAGGCCAATTGGTTAGAGAGGAGCCTCACCTACCCATCCAAATGGTTAACGAGGGACCTATTTCAGGGTCCCTCCTCCCAGGGTAATGATTGAAGATGAGGAAGATGAGTTTACTGCACATGTCCGAATGGAGCCTCCAGAGATGGAGAGAGAAAGGAAACTCAGAGAGCAATTAGAGAAGTTGGAGAATATGATTTGAGTGGGAAAGGGCTCGGAAAGCCAAGTAGTGGATTCTGATGAAATTAGTTTCTTTTCTGGAGCAAGGATTCCCGAGAAGTTCAAATGGCAGACTAACAGATTCGATGGGTCAGGGACCCTAAGGCTCATCTCAAAGTCTTCCTTAGCATTGCTAATGAGAACATTTATGTGTGAAATCTAGGGTAGTAAAACATGCATTTTACATATTTAGAATGGAGCTACCTTGGGTTTTACTCTCTTTTTACAAGTTTTATATTTTCAAGGCCTTAAGGATTATCGGGCACTATATCTTCAATTTTACACATAAAGAGGTCCTATTTATTTTCATGGTTGCGAAGAGGATGAAATTCTAAGCAAGATGGATGTGTTCAATTAAAAGTACACATTCGTTTGGTCACCCGTACAAATGATTATTCTTTTCGGGCTAGAAAAAGAATAATGGATCAGAACTGAACCGAGATGCAGAACCAGCCCGTTTGCAATTATCCCAAAGGTACAAGGAATATTCCAAATACCAACAAGGGTCGATGGACCACATCCTTAAGTGATTGAAGATTTGTTTTTGGTAACAACAACTACCCAGTGAAGTTGGTGAGCTATGGTGTGCAAAATTCCCTTGCTCACCAAGAGGTCTCAAGTTCGAATCTCATGGTTTTTTTTTTAGAGAATTTGTTGAAAATTTCTTACTTTTCAATCACTTAAAGCACTAAGGGCATGGAGGGGGTTTCCACATCAAATTAGAAGCAAGGAAAATCGTGGAAGCAAGAAGAGAAGAAAAAAAAAGGAAGAAAAAAAAAGGGAGAAATAAAGATTGTTCAAATATTCTCTCTCCTCCACATCATCACCAAAGATTGTCCAAATCACACAAAGCAAGAAGAAAATCGTCCCTAGGAGAGAGAAAAAGAAGAAAAATAAATTAGAAAAAAAGAAGGAAAGAAAATAAGCAAAAAAAATTATAGGAAATTTCTCCAAATTTATTTCTCTCTTCTCTCTCCTCCATCTTAGCACTTTTGGACTCAAAAGATCTCACAAACAATTGTGGGTTTCTCCCTTTTAGGAAAGAGAAAATTGTTACCCTACCTCCCCATTCCCTATAAATACAATTCAGGTAAGAGGAGGGGAGACAATCCATTCTTCTTCTAGTTTTTTTTTAGTTGCTCTCTCTCTCTCCCTCTCTCACTCTTTAGTTTTAGTTCTTCTCTATTTTTGCTTTAATCACTTTTATAATAGTTTTTTTTTATGTCAATTAATGCAAGCACTCTTTTATTCTTATTCAGCCTTTTTATGTTTATGCTTTATGCAATTGAGTTGTAATTTTTTAAGTTA
Source organism: Macadamia integrifolia (assembly GCF_013358625.1). Lineage (NCBI taxonomy): Eukaryota > Viridiplantae > Streptophyta > Magnoliopsida > Proteales > Proteaceae > Macadamia > Macadamia integrifolia. The sequence goes on from NC_056565.1 coordinate 39,546,963, forward strand.
TAGTTCTAGGCTTAAATCTAGGTGACAAGATCACGAGCCGTGGAGCAATTTTTTTTTCAAGTTCAAGCATTGATTCAAGTAAGTAGGCTCCTTCAGTAGTCTTCTCTCCCCCCTCTCATTCCCTCTTCTGACTACCCTTTCTTTCTTAAGTTAGGATTTTTATTTTCAGTCGTTACATTATTGTTATCCCTTTCCCCCAAGGTTCATGGCTAGTGTATGTGTTGGCTTTGCCCCTCCTAGCCATAGAACCATCAATTTATTACTTTTATTTTAATTGTCTCCTTTTCCCTAAAGCCAAGTAGAGTTACCCTTGTAAGAGTGACTCTCTGGTCAAGTAGGGAAGCTCATATTATGATGCATCCCTTGGGCTAAGTAGACAAACCTACTTGTGAGTCTCTTTCTAGCTTTCTCCCATTTCTTTTACTTTGTTTTTATTTCAATATTTTTCCTTTATTATTATTTTTTTTAAATTACATGGGTTGTTTATTTTTAGTTATTTATTTATTTAATTTTAATTGCGTGGCATGCATCTTTAAATTCTTAGATGACGAATGGTTAGGACGTTATTTTAGATACATATGTTTAGGACGGTAGTTAGAATTAGATCACACCAATTAATAGGATCACTTTCGCATTATTAAAAGAAAAAAAAAATAAAGTGACTGCTCTCCCTGAGTTCGACTCATAGCTACACTGATCCGTAAGCTTGCAGTTACATTTAAAATCTCAAATAAATTTTTGGCACCGTTGCTTGGGAGACAGTTCCATGTTATTTTTCATTTTCTTTTGGTAAATCGGAGTGCTTTGTTTGCATTGTTTTTTTTTTTCCTTTTCTTTTATTGAATTCCTGAGAAGAACAACTTGCAATAATAGTTGTATCGGTGGAGGTCGCCATACGTCACAGTATGATAAAGACAGGTTTCGTCCAGTAGCAGTACCTCAGGAATTGACCTAAGCAACCCTGGATCCCTGTCGGTAAGCTCCCAAAAATCTAAAAAAATAAAAAAAAATAAAAAATAAAAAATAAATAAATCATCAAAAAAGTGTTGCTATCCATTCTTTTGTGCTTGTCTTACTCTAGTTGTGGGTAGTTTTCTGTTGCATGAGTGTTAAGTGGGTACGTAATACTAAGAATCGGTTAGAAAGAAGAGATCCCAACCGGTCGGCTTAGCCAAGCAAGCCAGCCAGCAAAGCCACCCAGCTTAGCCAAGCCAACCAGCCTAGCCAAGCCCAGCCTGGCCGCACACTTGTGCACAGGCCTATCGCATGCTGTGCACGGGCCTGCTACACACTGTGCACGGGCTTGCTGTATGTTGTGCACAAGCCTGCCGCACGCTGTACCGGGGCCTACCGCACACTGTGTGTGGGCCTGTCGCATGTTGTGGATGGGCCTGTTGCACGCTGTGAGCGGCCCCACCGCACACTGTGCCCGCACACCATACACACTGTTCCCGCACAGCATGCATACTGTGCCCACACACCATGCACACCTAGCCTGCACACCGTGCATATGGCCAACACACCGTGCACACTGTGCCCACATACCATGCACACATGGCCCGCACACCATGCACACTATGCCCGTACACCGTGCAAATGGCCCGCACACCCATGCATTCACTCACCCATGACATCACCTGCATCCCCGATAAAATTTTCTATCTCCTCTAGCTTTTTAAAAAAAAAACTACCTTTTCCAAACTTTCTCTCTCCTCCCGTTTTTTTGAAAATTACCTTTTCCAAGCTAAAATTTCTCTCCTTCCATTTTTTCTGAAAATCCCCTTTACCCACTGGACAAAAGCCCTCCCCAGCCATTTTTTTCTTTAACCCCCCTTTTTACACATTGGACAAAAATCCTATATCTTCACTTTAGGAAAGAGCCCCCCTTTCATCCATTGGCTAAAGGGATTCCCCCTCTCCTACTTGGTTGAAAAAAAACTATAAATACCCCCCTCTCCCTTAGAAAAAAGACACCAACAAACACCCCCTCATCTTTCAGAGTGAAATTTTCCTCCCCTTCCCCCTCTTGATTTTCTTCTGATCTTCAGAGCAATCTTCGTCAAGATCCGAAAACTCATTTAGATCTTCAAAGTGTTCTTCGGGATCTTGAAGATCTTCAATCCAAATTCTTAGTTAGATCCAGTTTTTAGCCAAAAACAGTATGTTCTTGAGCCACCTCCCTTGAGTAATCTTGAGTGTTCTTGAGCGTTCTTGAGATAGAACCCCCCCTTTTTGAGGTTCTTCGGGTCTATGAAGAGATCTTTGTTAAGATCTAAAACTCTGTTCTGATCTTCAAATTGTTCTTCGGGACTTTGGAGTTCTTCAATCCATTTTTAGATCAACCCTTATTTTTTTCAAAAATAACCTTTCTTAGCCGAAACTCTATTCGAGTGTCCCTAGAATCTTTTCAGGAATAGCCATTCCTAGCGGAAGCTCTGTCGAAGTGCTACCTCAGGCTAGCACTCCCTTATCCTATCCCCAGCGGAAGCTCTGTTGGAGTGCCACCTCATCCCAAGCCCAAAAATAGGTTTTCCTAGCAGAACCTCTATTCGAGTGCCTCTGCAATCTTTTTAGAAATAGTTATTCCCAGCAGAAGCTTTGTCGAAGTGCCACCTCAGCCTAGCCCTACCTTAGCCTATCCCCAGCAGAAGCTCTGCTGGAGTGCCACCTTAGCCTTACCCTCCCTTAGCCTATCCCCAACGGAAGCTCTGCCAGAGGGCCACCTCATCCCAAGCTTAGAAATAGCCTTCCCTAGCTGAAGCTCTGTCCGAGTCAAAATCCAGAAATAGTCTTCTTTAGTCAAAGCTATATCCGAATCCAAATCCAAAAGCAACCATTCCTAGTCGGAATTCTATCCGGATAACATCACAATCAACATCTCTCAAGAAAGGAAGTTGGAGGTCAAGACCATCTTCCCCTGAGCCAGGAGAACACGAAAGATAGTTTGAGCCGGTACCAATCAGTGGCCCACCCCTCTTGGGTCAAATTCAGGTATAATCTCCCTCCCCATTCAAGCATAATGTAGACATCTAATAAGCCTTATTTTAGTGAATATAATAGTTTGAATTCAATTAATGTATATATATGCGATAACTTAGCCATACATGTGGAATAGTAATAATTATGGAAAATGTTCGTTCTCAAGCATCTAGTAAGAAGACTGGTTGAACCGGGTAGATTGGGTGCTTGACACCTTCCCAACTCTGTAACTTGACACTTATCCTAAATCTCTAGACTAGACCAAATTTCAGGCCCTTTCTTAGGAATCGGGCCCACCGCCGGGTCTTAGGCCTATAACCCTAGGTGGAGACTCCAAACCCCATTTACATGATTCTGATCCCCAAATTGGACCATCATCAAAACCCCATCTCAAATAACAAATTTTATACTCTTGCGAAATAGGCTTCCACGAATCTTCAAGTGACGATACGATGGTGCAGGGCCAGCAAGCGAAGCACACATGACTCGAGCCACCTCCCCTGGCACAAAGGTGAAGAGGGAGAGAGAGGAGAGAGGGCAAAGATCCATCTCTGGCCGCTACCCTCATAGCAGCCGTGATTTTTGCACTAAAAATTTGAAGACACTACCTGTATGGTGAGAATAATGAGATCTTCAGTGACCATAAGAGCCTCAAGTACTTCTTCACCCAAAAAGAGCTCAACATAAGACAGAGGCATTGGTTAGAGCTGATGAAGGATTATGATTGTACTATCCACTATCACCCAGGAAAGGCCAATGTGGTAGCTGATGCACTTAGTCAAAAATTCCAGTCACTGACTCTTGCATCACTGACCCCCAATGAGTATCTCCTAGAGGAAGCTAAGAAACTAGACTTGGAACTATTAGTAGAGGGTGTCACCTTGTCACTATCGATATTAGTGATACAACCTAGTCGGGTGGATAGGATCACTACAGCTCAGGTTACTGATGCAGATCTACAGAAGCTGATAGCAGAATGCTAGGAAGGAACCTAAAAGGACTCAGATTTCTCTGTGACTGAAAGTGGGATTCTCAAGTTCAAAGGGAGGTTGTGTGTACCTAGTGATGGTGATTTGAGAGACACAGTTTTGAGAGAGACACATAGCTCTCCATACTCCATTCACCCCGGCAACACTAAAATGTACAAGGACCTCAAAGGCTCTTACTGGTGGAAAGAAATGAAAAATGATGTGGCCACGCATGTGTCCAGATGCCTCATATGCCAGCAAGCAAGGCTGAGAGACAGAGGCCTCATGGATTATTGCAGTCCTTACCTATTCCGAATTGAAAATGGGAGAATATTACCATGAACTTCATCACAGGCCTATCTCGTACATAGAAAGGTATGGATGCCATTTGGGTAGTTGTGGACCGCTTGACTAAGGCAGCTCACTTTATCCCAATTAAGATCACATTTCCTATAGACAAGTTAGCCAAGTTGTATATAGATAACATCATCAAGTTGCATGGTGTCCTAGTTAGTATCATCTCTGATCGAGATCCTAGGTTCACTTCCAAGTTTTGGACATGTGTGCAGAAGGCTATGGGCACAAAGTTGGCTTTCAGCATTGCCTTTCACCCTCATATCGATGGTCAGTCGAAGAGGACTATTTAGACATTGAAAGACCTACTCTGAGCATGTGCCTTGGATATGATTTATATTTGGGATGAGTACATTTTCCTTATTGAGTTCTCCTACAACAACAGTTATCAGGCCACCATCAGAATGTCCCCATTCGAGGCACAATATAGTAGGAAATTTCGAACTCCACTCTATTGGGATGAGGTTGGTGAGTGGCATATTTTGGATCCAGACTTGATACAAGCTACAAGTGAGAAGGTGAATGTGATCAGAGAAAGGATCAAGGCTGCCCAGTCCAGGCAGAAAAGCTATGTGGATGTTAGGAAGAAACATCTGGAATTTGGTGTTCGAGACAAGGTCTTTTTACAGATCTCCCCAATTAAAGGGGTGATGCGGTTCGACAAGAAGGAAAAGCTTAGTAGGTTTATGGGACTGTATGAAGTATTGGAGAGGATCGGATTGGTAGCTTATCGGATACCTTGCCGTCAGAGTTGGAAGGTACACATGATGCCTTCCATGTATCTATGTTGAGGAAGTACATTCCTGACCCGACTCACGTCTTGACTTACATACCTCATGAGTTGGATGAGAATTTTGCCTATGTGGAGTATCCAGAGAGGATTGTTGAACGGAAGGACCATGTTCTTCGTAACCACACCATTTCCTTCGTCAAGGTGACATGGATGAACCACCCTGAGCAAGTGGCATCCTGGGAGCGAGAAGATGAAATGATGAAGAAATATCCGAGATTATTTAAATTTCCAAGTATATTCAATTTCGAGGACGAAATTCTTGTAAGGTTGGGGGAGTGTTACACTTGTGCCCTAATCCGGTCTAATTTGAACTGTTGTGATAGGCCTCGGATCAGAGATCGAAAGTACGAGCAGGTTTTGGCTCATGGTTGTGCATTGTCAAAGGGGTAGAGATGACCCCAGATGTTCGTGCATTGCATGCCTATCTAAATAGAGGGGATTCATATCTTCCGATCCTAGACGGTAAGTGACCCAACTCCCCACACTTGATTTTTGGCATGCATCATAATTACTGAAAGGCCTTAGGCATGGCCGAGGGCAACCACCGTAGTGAGACCAGATGTTGGACAACAAGTAGTCAAGATAGCTTGTAGTCAAGACAGCAAGCTGTCTTGACCAACGGAAGCAAGCCATCGGAAGCAGCTTGGGCCTGAATTTGGTGCCTGTTTCTGGTTGGTTGACAGGCTGCTGTTGAGGTTCCAATGCCCGTGGTTCCCATCACTCGCATCGTAAATGGTTCTGAATGATCCCAAATCATCCTCCACACCTTCCTCTTGATGTGTGCACCTTATGGACCTAAATGTGCGGGTTCTTGTGCCCCAAATTTCATTTTAATCCGATTGGTTCAAAAGAAGTCCAAACCAAACAGACCCTAAGGCCCACTTAATTTATAAGTTAGGAAATAAGGATTCATTTCCTCATTTCCCTTGTGGCCAATGTAGGAGAGGAGAGAAGGTGGAGAGGACAGAAGAAGAAGAAGATAAAGGAGAAGGGGATTGGAGGCCTACCTTGGTGCCGACTGTCGCCTTGTTGTTGGAATCATTGTCGGAGGTAAGTACAACCTCCCATACCACTCTCTCTCTTCATATCAGCCTAGAAAAAGCTAGGTATGGATGGAACCTTGATGTACACACCATGTTAAGTTTGTAGGATGAGTGTTCTAACCACCCAGTGTTGTTGCAGAGCTCGAACCAAGCCTGATGAGCTCTAGCAACGTGTAATGCCAAAAGACCAATTAGGGTTTCAATCATTCAATCGACATATCTCCCAAATGGCTTGGTGGAATTGGAATTTTCTTGGCTTAGAGCGATGCTAGGAACATCCCCTACAAACTCCACAGAACAAATCCTGGTAATTGGGCCCTAGTCAGAAAGCCTTAAATTAGTTGGACTGACCTGAACCACCATCAGAAACAGCCCACCGGATCCACTGGGTCTATTTCCGATGGTATATTTCCAATGGACATGGAGCCTTATGTGCTCCCTGTCACCTCCACCAGAAATAAGTCTGATATTTCTGGTGGGAATGCCCTGTTTTCGGTGGTTGTTTCCGATGACATTACTGTCATTAGGAGACAGTGTCTATACATTTTGGGGGTGACTTGGGTAGGTCCCTCTCGATGTTCCCAATGCGTAATGATATATGATTCTCTTTATGTCTAAGACAATGATGCACACTTGCCCCGAAGCCAAAATTGATTGGATTGATCGGTGGCCTTACTTGAACCCTAAAACAAGCAGAGATCAACAAGGTGAGGGATGGACTGAGTTTATTTATTTATTTTTTTTTGAAAATGTTTATTTTTATTAAATTTCTCACATTCTTAGAATTATGTGTTTAATTGTAATTGCTCAAATGCAATGATGATTGTTATATTTTCCATTTACGATTTATGATATGAATTGTATGGAGATGTATGACGGGATCCAGTGTGGCTGAAGTGGTATCAGTACTGTGATCGTCATGTGTTTGGTTGTGTGTGTGAGATGGAATTAGACGTGGCCGAGGTGATACCGATCCTGTGATTACCGTATGTATGTTGCATTCATGCATTGATTATGTGCATTAAAGTTAGTTGTAGTCGCAGGTTACACTTTGTGGCAAAGGTCTTGCTGGTATCGTGTACCCCAGAACTGCATTTGAAAATGGATATACTTCGTGTCTGAGGTCTTACTGGTGTTGCGTAGTCCATACTCAACTGCTATTTGCATGCTAGATTAGGTAAACGGTCTCAGGTTACACTTTGTGACCTAGGCCTCTTTGGTATCGTGTACCCAAGACTGTATTTGGAGATGGATTACACTTTATAGCCGAGGTCACTCTGGTATCATGTAATCCATACTAATTGTATCATTATAAAGGCATGTAGTATACATATGGTTAGGTATCACTCCCTATGCTACGCACCCTTGCCAACAGCCAACAGGGGTTGAGGTGTTGGATAACCTATTGTGGTATGTTTGATGCTCCTTTTCAAAGTGTCACTCCCGCGGCACGATGTGATTGTTGCCAAAGGTGGGAACTTGTCCGGCATGGCCGATGTGTTGTAGATGTCGTGACTACTAGGAGGGGGTTATTAGGGGTTTACTGGGTGACCCATGGACGCATACGGGGACCAACAAGCTTCTAATCACGGCTAGGGTTTGTATCCTTGCATAGTCGATGGCGGTTCAAAGACGAAGGATACAACCTAATGCACCATAGTAGCATTTACTAGACTTAGTTTGTATTGTTAGGTGGATAATAAAAAAATGAACTGCATCACGAGCATCATGGACTATGTGTTTAGTTTCTGCAATTATGCATCATAAATTATTACTACTATTGACTTGCTTGGATATGTTTGATCCCACCCCTCACTGAGCGAGTTGGAAAGCTCACCCCACGTATACACCCTTTTTTAGATGATGATGCAGGTACCGTGGTGCTTATGGTGGGTGACCCAGTATCTTCTGGGTCAGAGTATGGTGTGAGCGACTAGTGGATGCCAGAAGCGGAGGAGCATGATCCAGACTGTGCTTGCTACCACTGTGCTTACGCTACACCGTGAGATTGTACATCATATTTTGATACTTTTGGACATGACTGTGGATTGTATATTTTCTTGTGATTATATTATATGTCATGGATGAATGTAACAGAATAACTCGGTTATTGCTATTATATTATCATTAGATGTTTCCCCATTTTATTTATAATTCTGCTATTATACTCTGATTCCGTTGCTTATACTGGTTTGTGATGTGAGATTGTGAAAATGTTAAGGTACTACTATCAGAGATCCTGGTAGGTTTGTAAGATAGGTACATGTCTTACTCACACCGCCGATATTCTTAATAGTAAGTTGGGTCTACTGGAAATGAGGTGTGATATCCACTTAGGTTCAAAATGCGTTCACATCACAAGTAAAGTGTGGGGGATGATTTGGGATCATCCGAGACTGTTTAAGATGCTAGTGGGGGGACCCACAGGCATCGACACTATGACAGCAGCCTGTTATGTTCACTAGAAACAACCCACTGGATTCAAGCCTACTGGATCCGGTGGTATATTTTCAGTGGTCAAGATAGCTTCTTGTCCCATGGTTGGTCTTGGACGGGTGGTTACCCTCGGCCATGCTCAATGCCTTTCGATAACTTCGATACGTGCCTGGACTTATGTGTGAGGAGTCGGGTCACTTACCGTTTGAGATCGAAAGGTACAAATCCCCTCCAATTAGACTGCCACACGATGCACAAACACTTGGGGTCATCTCTCCCCCTTTGGTAATGGGCGGTCGTGAGCCAAAACCCGACTGTGCTTTCGATCTTCGATTCGAGACCGATCACAATAGTTTAAATTAGACCGAGTCAGGGCACGGTTGTAACACCCACTCAGGAAGAACTTTGACATGCTAAAGAAAAACCAAAACCTTCTCGGGCAGAACTTTGGCCTTGGATTGAACATCAGGTTAGGGCTATTGGGTTAGGATAAAAATGGCAAAGGTTGGTGGTTGGGTGAAGGGACATGCTGAAAATAGCAAGGGAGACTGCTACTTTGGGAAAGGATCATTCCTTCCATACTAGCCCCTCTCACAAGGGAAACAAGCCAAAAGAGGAAGGATCTCTCTATATTCCTTTCACACACTAAAAATTGTAAAAAAAGACACTATTCATAGGCATTCAGACCAAATCTAGCGGCCCTACCAAAAATGGAATCTTTTTGGCAAGTCCCCTACCCAAAAAGGTAGTATCTCATGGTTTCGATCAAATTTGACAATATTCTCAAAGGAACTCTGGCGGGTCGCCAAATCGAAATTTTGGGCAAACCTGGTCTGATCGATTCCATTCTGACTTCTAGTGGTCTGATTTTAATGTGCAATATATCATCGGAATCGTCTTTCCTAGCACTATCCAATGGCATAGGTTTAGAGCTTCTTTTTTGCTCTTAAAAAAAAAATTGAGAATAGCAAGGAAGGGTTTTCTCCCTATTACGAACTGGGGTTTTTCTGGCAATCCTTATTTATATCATTCCCGCACCATCGATCAGAGCATACTTAGAATCGATTTTTCAATATATAACATGCTAATATCACGTGTCACAAGATCGGGTATGAAATCAGTTCCTGGGCCAAATTAGGGTTCTAAGTTGTATTAGGGTTTCAGGCTGAATTAGGGTTTTGGATCAAAATAGGGTTTGGGGTTGGATTGGGGTTTTTCGAAGAATCGGGGTTTCAGGTTGCTGTCGAGTTTAGGGCTGGATTAAGGTTTGGGGGTGCTGCCAAGTCCAGTTCATCATAAAAAGCCTAGATTCTCCTATGATGTAGAGCAAGAACCTCAATCGTTCACTGTTTGTCATCATTGTCAGGGTAGGTGGCAAAATTGGGTACCTACAAAATGCCCCTCTTTGGCTGAGACCTATGATATGGCCGAAGGGCAAAGAAAAGAACTAACAAATTTTGTCACCCTAAGCATGTACTATCGTTATCTCACTCAAGGATGACGGAGGTGCAAATGTGAAACGTAGGCAAACAATTCATTGATAAATTCTTTTGAGCGGGTAAAACCTCGATCAATCAAGAAATTAATATGTTCTACTGAATTTGACAAGAAAGTTAGGATCTTAGCTAATCAAGCAAGTGGGAATTCTTCAGTGGGTCACCATTGTTTGTTCCTGCCAAGGTATTGTATAGAACAATTTTGACCAAATTTGATCAACCACTATTTAAACAATCTTCACGCTAGCCTAGGGGTATTTTGGTTACTATTGACCTAAAACCCTGGGCGAAGCAATCTTTGGGCTATTGAGTGGTATTTTGGACATATTAGATCTAATACCCTGAGCCAAACATTCTTTCGGGCCATCCAATGGTATTCTGGTCGTATTAGGGTTGATACCTCGAGCCAAATAGTCTTTGTGCCATCCAATGGTAACCCCAATTATCTCTTCTAAAGAACAAGCTTCAGTTTAACACTTAAGTACACAAAAAGACCATAATTTTATTCAGTAAATCATAAATCCTTTTCTAGAATGCTCACTATCTTTTTAAGATCTTCTAGACCAAGATCTTTGATTTCCATTAGATCTTCTTCATTCTTGCTCAAAAGGTCCAATAATGTATATATATTGGACCTTTTGACCTTTTGAGGCAATTAGATATTTGTATTATGATCCAAGTCTTGAAAAGAGAAATGGATGAGATTTTGTCCCATCAGATTTAGACAATCTTGTTTTTTTGAACACGAAGAGATAAAGAAGCCATTCATTTTTATTATTTAATATTTTTGGTCCTAGGACATAGAATATTTACCTAATTACAATTAGGAATCACCTAGTATTCCTACTCTGACTGTTATTGCAATTAAATCAATTCTATTGTAAAAATTAGAAATCATCAAAAGAAAAAGTAAGTGGATCTGAACCCATTGAATCGTGGTTGTTTCTTGTGAAATATATACACGAATTGTTTCTAGATTATATTGGAAACCCCCTTTTTTCTGGATCCATCTCACATCAATAACTCAGCCCCTTCCACC